>NC_085867.1:19778204-19780704 GCF_034702125.1 Engraulis encrasicolus | reverse complement strand
AAAAACATGGTGAACAGCATCTCTCAGGCATTGAGAGAGAGAGAGAGAGAGAGAGAGAGAGAGAGAGAGAGAGAGAGAGAGAGAGAGAGAGAGAGAGAGAGAGATCCAAATCATGCATTGGAATATATACTGTCTTAAAATCTTCATGGTCCACACATGGCCATTGGAATAAAATCAAAATTATCCAAATATTGTTGTTTGGATGATTTAGAATGGGTTATTTATACAAGATATCATTGAACTTAACATGGACTTTTTCAACGGTGGGAGTATCTGTGAAGTCTCTGGCCGTTTACAGAAGGATTTTTTTTTGGTTAAGAAGTCATATGTAGCCTGCCAGTGTGAACGCTATTGTAAACACTAAATATGAACATCAACATGGACCAAAATCCACCATTTCACGAAAGCAAATCCAAAAATTAGGTTTGTAAACTTGGGTATATCCTTGCAAAATCAAACACCACTGAAAATGGTCTCACCATCAATTGCTCATACCATAGATCTATGAAGCTCTGATGATCTGCTTAGTAAGGTCCATTATCTTGAATATAAGGAAATATCACTTGACTCAGGGAAGGCCTCTAGGAGTGTGTCTGAGGCTGAGGCACTCTTTGCCAAAGGTAAGCAAGTTTATTTATATAATGCATTTCATACATAGATGTAGTTAGATGTGATAAAAGGGGGAAAGCACAGCTGATGACAGAAGAAGAAAAGGATCAAAGTTAAAGAATAACAGTATAATTCACTCACACTGAAGAAATCATACAAATTCAAAAAAATTTCCAAAACGCTAAATGCACCCACTCACACACATTTCTGAGGTTTTGTTGTTGTCTGCACATGCTTTGATATTTAAGTTGTAAAATCTACTTGTGTGACAGGTCCGCGATCATCATGAAATAACATGGAACTAGGTAACATGAGTTCGGCAGACCCAATTCTTGAAGAGAATTTTAGTCACAATAGTCAGGCGACAATCTCACAGTATCTTTGAGGTTTTTGGCAGAATATTCTTGGGGATTAGTGTTGTAATCCCCCCCCCCCACACACACACACACCCACACACACACACACACACACACACACACGCACACCCCCCACCCCCACACCCCATATACACGGGCCCTGGTGACTCAGTCACACTTTACCCCCCTGAACGACAGTTCTGCATGGCTATCATGGAAGGCCTCTGTGAACGTCTTCGAGACAGGGGCACACTCTCACTCCAAAGGGCAAAGCGATTTTGTAAGCATGTCTTTGGGGATTAGTGTTGTAAAAGCTATTTGATGAGCCCATAAAGTTTTCACCCCAAGAGCCGTATCTCCATGTTATCTCAATGAGGTGCAGAGTTGAGGTCTTAAAAGGAAAGGTCACTGTCTGAGGAACGTATGAAACAACATCACCCCCATAATCTCTGACCCCGAATGTCAGTTTGTGAACAAGAACATGAAATTATGTTTGTGAGAGGAATTCCTTTCCCTTTGCTATGATGTCTAAGTGGCTGGAAAACATTTTTGTAGATTTTTTTTCACACAATTTCGCAAAAGCTGTTGCTTGAGTGAGTTGTATGGGCCAATGCAATGTTAATAGAAACCAAAATTGCTTCCAGTGTTGCTCCCCACGGCAGTTTCACACCAATTATTTCGAGAGTAAATCGACATAGTGGGAGGATGCCATGGAATGCAGCCAGTGTTGGTTACTGTTTTCTTTTTTTTCTTTACACCCAGTTTGTTGTGTAAACCTGTTGATGTCACAAGATTCAACACAAGACTACACATTTCTTACGCTTGCTTGTTCTATAAAAATGTCTGTGCAGTATGTCTTCTTTAAGTAAAGCCATAAGTAGGTCAGCAGTTGTATTACAGTTTTTCTTGATCGCTTTGACACGGTTGTCACTCCAAAAAGCACATTTTCATAACAGTTAACGCACCGGGCTAACCAAAGAACCCGATTTTCCAAACACAGCATCTTGTGTCCAAAATGCTCTTACGTTTCCAAAATATCTAACATGAGCAATAAAAGCAAACTCCGTCTTCAACTCAATACACACTACATAACAGTGTATGAACACTACCAGTCAGTCATTACACGATGGCCAGAGAAATACATAATACCGTTATCATTTTGACGCAATTTGCCAATGCTTAACGCTGTTGTCAATTACATAACTTTCATGTCAGTAATATATTTCTTTCAATTACTTAGCCGGTGACTCTGATGGATCAGGATCTAGTGACTGATTGTAAATGATTTGCACAAACAATTGTGTTGTGTGTGTGCTTTTCTTACGAAAAATTGACAGTAGGCTAGGCGGTGTCAATAATGCCTTCTTTCAAAGAATTTGATTGAGAACCAGGATGATTTGATATTTTTGTTTTGTTGTGGTTTTTTTGGTTTTTTTAAAGTCTGATAACTGTACCACATGAAATATGTGTAAAGTAAAATATACTTTGTTGCAGTACAATAATGTAGGACCTACTAAAATAACTGTAGGGAACAA
>NC_085867.1:19638204-19768204 GCF_034702125.1 Engraulis encrasicolus | reverse complement strand
TGTGCCACTCGGGGGAGCTGGGGGCCATGTGTGGGGATATATGTCGCTACTTGTTTTCACTCATTCAACAAATTGGATGTCAGAAACAGCATGATTTGAACCCTCCCACCCCCGGTCAGCTCTCTCTCGCACGCTCTCTCTGTCTCTCTCTCTCTCACACACACACAGACACACACAGACACAGACACAGACACACACACAGACACACACACGCACACACGCACTAAAGTACAGGCAGTCTCTCTCTCTCTCTCTCTCTCTCTCTCTCTCTCTCTCTCTCTCTCTCTCTCTCTCTCTCTCTCTCTCTCTCTCTCTCTCCCGCCTTCCTCTCATTACTCTCCCCATCTCCTCCATTCTTTTTTTTTTTCCAAAACTCCCCTCCTCTTGTTCCCGCTGCCTGCCCTTTTCGTTCCCAGGCAGTATGAGGCATCGTAATCCCAACAGGGTTTCTTTCTCTTGCTTTTAACTGATGTGCTTAAATTCCTGCAGCCTTTTTTTGCCCTCAATTGTAGACCTATATGACAGAGTGCTGTGGGGAACTATCACTCCTCTTGGGCCGCACTTCAAATCTTTCCATTATAGATAAAAATAACTGTAAGATCAGAAATTGCAGTGATAAGTGAGTTACATCGCCATTTGGCAGAGGTACCCCTGACCTTTCGGGCGCCATTGGGGGCTTCCCCCTTGCATGGGTGAGGCATAAATGCAATTGTGTTGGGTGCAGTGTGCACTTATCTGCTGTGGAGTGCTGTGTCACAATGACAGTAGGAGCTGGAGTTTCCTAGTTGGGCTTTCACTTACGCGTGTTAACACTGCCACCTTGTGGACTGAGTCTGGTAGCTCTGCAGACGTCTGTGAGATAAACTAATATGACATAAGCAAATCAAATCTATTTCTAAGCTTTGGCTGACTCTGCTCCATTTTTTTTTACCCTTTTTAGTCTTTAGAGTTTGTTCTTTTGTGAGATTTTCCTTTGTTGTGTGTGAAACCATGCCATTTAGCTGGTTGTGAGTACTGTAGACTGTGTCTTTACACAGGGCCAGTCTAGCCTGGTTGTTGGACAAGATAAGCCCACTCTTTGCATTTTATATGTAATTTATTACATGTTTCAGTCAATCCATTAATCAATGTTTTATTTGATTCATTCATTCATGAATGAATCAGCAAATTATCAATGAACCAGTGAGCCGATGAACTAGTGAACCAAGCCAGCTGTTCGTGAATCAGGGAACCACCACTGTTTCATGAATCAATAGATCAAAGATCAATGAATCAATCAAATGGTTCACTTTTTGTTTCTTTTCCTGTTCTATTTCAGTAATTACTTAGAAGCAATACTCATTGCCTCTACACACGTATACAGTATAAATAGCCTACACTTAATTGTTGTGTTTATATGTAAACTGTATATTGTTGCTGTATCCCTGAGATGTGAAGAGGGAAAAGGAGATGAACGCCATGTAGCAGCAACACGAGCACCTGGGACGGATTATGACTCCATGGGCCCCTGGGCCAGACAACAAGAAAGGCCCCCCACTCCATGGAATTGTGAGGTTCGTGAGGAGTCGTGTTTACTGAAGATGTTAGAGAGATTTTTTTGGTTGGGGTTTGGGGGTTTCTTGCCTGAACATTTTTGAAAATACAGTGGATAAAATTGCTTATATAGGCCTACATATTTATACATATATTTGGGGGGGGCTTTTTGGCCTTTTATTGTAGACAGGACAGTGAAGACGTGGACAGGAAGCGAGTGGGGAGAGAGAGAGACGGGTAAGGGCGGACAAAGGACCCGGGCCGGGCAGGAATCGAACCCGGGTCAGCCACGCAGCAGTCGAGTGCCATGGCTAGCGCCATGGCAGGGCCTAAAATTGCAATTTTAACACAATATGAGAGCATAGTAAATACAGGGCCTAACTAGAAATGCATTCTCACAGAAAATGCTGGAAGCGGGCTTGCCTTTTGGGGCAGAGATGAATCAAAGTACTATTGAGAAAACAAAGCTAAAAGAAATCTTGGAAAAACTCCATCCACCCAGTCAGAAGTTATGGGCCAAACAATTCAGCCATCTTGGATTCAGCCATCTTGAAAGTGTTGTAGCTCTGCGTTTTGGGGATATACTAAATGACATGCATGGTATTTTAAGTTGGCTAAGGAACACTGCATATGATATAATTTTGAAAATCAACATGGCTTCGAGCGGGATTCGAACCCCCAACCTCAATATCTGTAATTCAGCACATTTGCCATCCATACTAATTGACATACATGGCATTTTAAGTTGGCCAAGGAACACTGCATATGATATAATTTTGAAAATCAACATGGCTTCGACTGGGGTTCGAACCCCCAAACTCCATATCTGTAATTCAGCACATTTGCCATTCATACTAAATGACATACATGGCATTTTAAGTTGGCCAAGGAACACTGCATATGATATAATTTTGAAAATCAACATGGCTTCGAGCGGGATTAGAACTCACAACCTCCATATCTGTAATCCAACCCCTTTGCCATTGATATTAAATGACATACAATACATGATATTTGAAGTTGGCTAAGGAACACTGCATATGATATCATTTTGAAAATCAACATGGCTTCGACTGGGGTTCGAACCTCCAACCCCCATATCCCTAATTCAGCACATTTGCCATTCATACTAAATGACATACATGGCATTTTAAGTTGGCCAAGGAACACTGCATATGATATAATTTTGAAAGTCAACATGGCTTTGACTGGGATTCGAACCCCCAACCTCCATATCTGTAATCCAGCACATTTGCCATGCATACTAAATGACATACATGGCATTTTAAGTTGGCCAAGGAACACTGCATATGATATAATTTTGAAAATCAACATGGCTTTGACTGGGTTTCGAACCCCCAACCTCAATATCTGTAATTCAGCACATTTGCCATCCATACTAAATGATATACATGGCATTTTAAGTCGGCCAAGGAACGCTGCATATGATATAATTTAGAAAATCAACATGGCTTCGGGTGGGTTTCGAACCCTCAAACTCCATATCTCTAATGCAGCGGCATGCATTACCACTAAGCCAAGCAGCTAATTGTCATGCATAGTCCAGCAAGACTCTATGACATTGCATTGCAGAGCTGAACAATAGACTTCTAGAATGCTTGCTCGCACCTGCTCGTTAAGAATGGAATCTTGAGACAGTGACAGTTGAAATGGAATCCTTCACTGGCTGCACCTGTTGTGATTGACTGAAAGACAGTTAGTATTGAGCTCTAAACTGGGGAGAAAATGAGAATGAGTTTTTTGTCTTTACAACATCGTTGTAAAAAAACTAAAAGGAGTTGGCACATGTCCTTTTCACAGATCGGAGTCATGCTTGTGATCTCTCTAACAGTCTTTGAATGAAGTTTATAGGTTAAATTTTTCAGGCACAAATGGACCTCCGTGTGGGACATGCGCTGATCTCTTGAAAAATGCCCTTTTCGAAAGACTGGGATTCTCCATAGAGCCAGGCCTGTTTTTTTTACAAACCTGCCATTTAAAAAGTATTGGGATTTGGGAGATGAAACTTTGACAATTTGGAGACATCCCATAGAGCTCGCTAACAACGCGTCAACTAAACTTCTAGGTGAAAGTGTTGATGTTTTATGACCGAAAAAGCCTTCTACACTCTAATCTCTAGAGTGGCGGAACTGTCGTTCATGAAGGTTCCACCATGGTTTTGAATGGGGACCCAGGCTTTCACTAAATCGCCAAAAACGGGAAAACGACAAGAGACACGGAGAAGCCTATCACTATACGCGATCTCCAAGCCGAGCCGGTCGTTTTAGTGTTTGAACGGTGTCTCTATCTCGAAAGGCCTAGGAGGAGATCCATTTTCTATTTTTACTGCTGCCCTGCACAAGACCAAGCTATAATAATAATAACTAGAAATGCATTCTCACAGAAAATGCTGGAAGCGGGCTTGCCTTTTGGGGCAGAGATGAAACAAAGTACTATTGAGAAAACAAAGCTAAAAGAAATCTTGGAAAAACTCCATCCACCCAGTCAGAAGTTATGGGCCAAACAATTCAGCCATCTTGGATTCAGCCATCTTGAAAGTGTTGTAGCTCTGCGTTTTGGGGATATACTAAATGACATACATGGTATTTTAAGTTGGCTAAGGAACACTGCATATGATATAATTTTGAAAATCGACATGGCTTCGAGCGGGATTAGAACTCACAACCTCCATATCTGTAATCCAACCCCTTTGCCATTGATATTAAATGACATACAATACATGATATTTGAAGTTGGCTAAGGAACACTGCATATGATATCATTTTGAAAATCAACATGGCTTCGACTGGGGTTCGAACCTCCAACCCCCATATCCCTAATTCAGCACATTTGCCATTCATACTAAATGACATACATGGCATTTTAAGTTGGCCAAGGAACACTGCATATGATATAATTTTGAAAGTCAACATGGCTTTGACTGGGATTCGAACCCCCAACCTCCATATCTGTAATCCAGCACATTTGCCATGCATACTAAATGACATACATGGCATTTTAAGTTGGCCAAGGAACACTGCATATGATGTAATTTTGAAAATCAACATGGCTTTGACTGGGTTTCGAACCCCCAACCTCAATATCTGTAATTCAGCACATTTGCCATCCATACTAAATGATATACATGGCATTTTAAGTCGGCCAAGGAACGCTGCATATGATATAATTTAGAAAATCAACATGGCTTCAGGTGGGTTTCGAACCCTCAACCTCCATATCTCTAATGCAGCGGCATGCATTACCACTAAGCCAAGCAGCTAATTGTCATGCATAGTCCAGCAAGACTATATTACATTGCATTGCAGAGCTCAACAATAGACTTCTAGAATGCTTGCTCGCACCTGCTCGTTAAGAATGGAATCTTGAGACAGTGACAGTTGAAATGGAATCCTTCACTGGCTGCACCTGTTGTGATTGACTGAAAGACAGTTAGTATTGAGCCTTTAACAGGGGAGAAAATGAGAATGAGTTTTTTGTCTTTACAACATCGTTGTAAAAAAACTAAAAGGAGTTGGCACGTGTCCTTTTCACAGATCGGAGTCATGCTTGTGATCTCTCTAACAGTCTTCGAATGAAGTTTATAGGTCAAATGGTTCAGGCACAAATGGACCTCCGTGTGGGACATGCGCTGATCTCTTGAAAAATGCATTTTTTGATAGACTGGGATTCTCCATAGAGCCAGGCCTGTTTTTTTTACAAACCTGCCATTTAAAAAGTATTGGGAGTTGGGAGATGAAACTTTCACAATTTGGAGACATCCCATAGAGCTCGCTAACAACGCGTCAACTAAACTTCTAGGTGAAAGTGTTGATGTTTTATGACCGAAAAAGCCTCCTACACTCTAATCTCTAGAGTGGCGGAACCTTGGTTCATGGAGGTTCCACCACTGTTTCCAATGGGGACCCAGGCTTTCACTAAATCGCCAAAAACGGGAAAACGACAAGAGACACGGAAAAGCCTATTAATATACGCGATCTCTAAGCCGAGCCGGTCGTTTTAGTGTTTGAACGGTGTCTCTATCTCGAAAGGCCTAGGAGGATATCCATTTTTCTATTTTTGCTGCCCCTGCACAAGAGAACCAATAATAAATAATTAACAGGACTTAGAGATTACTATAATCGGGCCTTGCTCTGCAAGGGCCATGCTCTGCATGGTCCTTGCTCCGCAAGCCCGCTTAATAATCGGGCCTTGCTCTGCAAGGGCCATGCTCTGCATGGTCCTTGCTCCGCAAGCCCGCTTAATAAAAGAAACAGGACTTAGAGATTACTATAAACGGGCCTTGCTCTGCAAGGGCCATGCTCTGCATGGTCCTTGCTCCGCAAGCCCGCTTAATAATGAAGTGTTTCCTTGTAGCATGCAGGCTTGGGCTTCAGGGCCCCCTTGGCTACTGGGCCCCTGGGCCTGGGCCCGTTAGGCCTGTGCAGTAGTCTATCCTTGACTAGCACTGAAAATGATGCACAAAGATTGGCTATACATGTAGGTGCGCAGCATGGATTTCACACAGCCAAGCGAGGCCACCTTTCTGTAACTAGTCCACTTTAATAAGTGCATACATGCATATTAACACTCCAATCATTGGTCGCTAATTTGAATGGAGGTCTGTTCCTTCTCCGCTATCCGCAAAGGCCTTCATCCTCTTTCACCGAGCTCTGCTCATCTGCATGCCATCTCCTCACCTGCACTGCACAAGCCCCTCTAGACCAGTGGTTCTCAAAGTGGGTTCTGGGGACCCCTTGGGAGCATATCTTAGATACAGCTTAAACTCTAATGACATTACTTTTCTGAGAAGAGCGACCTCTGAATGTGTGATGCATGGTGTGTTTTGACAGCAGTTTATTTATTTAAATGATAATCCCACCACTACTTACAGAAATGTGAAGCACACAGAGACAGGCACATCTTACAAAAAGATGTTCCTATATATAGGCACCACTTTTCCATTGAAATGTTTTGTTAACAATATGCATTAAATCGGCCATTTCTGATAGCCTAACTGTAATTTGTTGTGTGACTATAAGGGGGTTCTTGACAAATTCTCTGGTCCTTTAGGGGTGCCCGTACCAAAAAGGTTTGAGAACCCAAGTTATAGGATGATGAAGAATGGGGATGTTGCTCTGTTGTTCTCTTCTCCATTCTGCCATGACTGATGCCCTGCACCTCCTCCACAAAATAAAAGACCTGCTCACTACACAGTGGAGAGCTTAGACAAAGAGGGAGGAGAATGGCTAATTAAAGATGAAGTGGTCGCTCGAATATAGGGGGTCTTAATGAAGAAGGTATGCAGGGTTTTTCAGGAAGATTCAAGGATACATGAGATGGTTATTATACCTCAGTCTACCACAATGAAAGCATTTGTGTGTATCGCAGTTTATTATTTGAGGTAGTACTTTGATGCATGCCTTTAAAAAGGCCACTTGAAACCTTCTGGCTCCAAATGATATTATTAATGATTGGTGTTGTAGCCATACTGTACTACTCAAATGAAGACAAACTGATTCCCTAACCTTAGTCGATGAAAATAATGGCTCTATGTTTTAAAAAATGATCTTCATCTTACATTTGCGTCTTTAAAAAAACCTCTATGCCACATACTGTTAAAGCACATACTTTTGTTGCCGGTTTTGTTCTTTCCAAGATCCTGGCCAGCCATGGGGCATGGAATTGTTTGCATATTGTCACATATCAGCCCACAGTTAGTTCTGCGTTGTAAGGCATCTTCAATGTTGCATAACTTTTGGGATTATGTTTCACAGTATGTTACTCTAAGTAACTGTATGTAAACTGTATGTAAAGAAATCCATGCCAGCATTAGCTGGCCAGGATCTTGGAAAGGGCTGAACAAAAAGAAAAAGATGCATCTGTAGATACTGACAAGTGAAGGCTAGTGGGAGCAATAGCTGCATGATGAAATTCTCCTTTGAAATTCTTCAGAATTCTACTACACAGCTGAGAAGTACTGCACTTTATGGACAATATTTTCACGGATTCCTTCTATTTTCCATCTCATTTATGGTGAATCAATGTGAACCCTTCTTGCCTTGTTTGTTTCTGTGTGACTTGAGGTAGATTGACTGTACAGGTCATCGTGCAATATATGCCAAGCTGGCAGCTCTAGCAGCAATGTACCGTTTACATTCATGTACGTCTAAATGGATATAGCTGTACTTAACAAATAATACTGTCTTTTACATATATTTTTAGGGGCTTTATGCCTTTATTTGATAGGACAATCTGAGATGGTGACAGGAAGCGAGTGGGACAGAGAGACGGGGAGGGATCGGGAAATGACCCCGGCCGGACTCGAACCGGGGTCCCCGTGGGCATGCAAGCCCAAATGTGGGGAGTTTAGAGCGCTGCTCAGCGCCCCCAACAAATAATATTTTCACTTGTATTTTCCTATTAATTTATGGTGAATCGATGTGAACCCTTTGTGCCTTGTTTGTTTCTGTGTGACTTGAGGTAGATTGACTGTACAGGCCATCGTGTAATATGCCAAGCTGGCAACAACTTCCCGCTTACATTCATGCAGTATAAATCAGTGAGTAGATTTTATGAGTATGAACCGTCAGCTTCTTGAATTGCGGGGCACAAGCTGCCAGAGAGCAGTAACGAGCTCTTTTCCAAAACGCTATATACACCATTTTCGACATTTTGTATTTTAATATTGGAATTGACTGTTAAGAAGTCCTATCATCTATGTGTGAATTCTTGCCATTCAAATGTTTTTGAGAACATACTTTTTAAACCTCTATAAAATGCATTTTACAATGCAATTCAATGGAATGCCCAATACAAGAATGTCAATTTCCCAACATTCTATAAAATGGATAAATCTCATTTTGGAAAAGAGCTCTTCAGTTCATCATCATCAACACGTGCTGCGTGTAAGCAGACAGTTGAAACAAGTGCCCCCTACCATCAATAGCACGACTAATTACCATGGAACCTATTCACATTTTATTTATCCTACTTCGCACATGGACCCACAACAATAGGACCAGGGGCAGGGGCACGAGATGAAAGGAAGAGGGGAGCAAAAAGCACATGTTTGATATATTAATTAATGCCTTTATAGAGCTGATGAAATGTTGTTGGCTGAAGTGCAGGACCTCATTGCCTATTTGATCTGCAGGACAAAAGCTGAATGAGAGGAAAGAGGGGGGGGGGGGCACAAGGAGCCTTGTCTGGCAACTCGCTGCAGACCATCTTCAGATGTAGCCATAAGATCTTTCGCATGCTCTCTCTCTCTCTCTCTCTCTCTCTCTCTCTCTCTCTCTCTCTCTCTCTCTCTCTCTCTCTTTCTTTCTCTCTCTGTCTGTTTAATGTATTCAGATGAGCACTCTGCATGGATGAATAATGTAATTCAAGAGCAGTAGCATCCACACAACCTTAAGAAGTGGACTACATTATAAACATGCATAGCAGAAACATATGTGAATACTACAAGCACATCTCTCTCTCTCTCTCTCTCTCTCGCTCTCTCTCTCTCTCTCTCTCTCTCTGTTTCTATCTCAGACACACACATGAACACACACACACAAACAGACACACGTGGCCGCAGGCACTCCTCCACGCACACACACACACACACACACACACACACACACACACACACACACACACACACACACACACACACACACACACACACACACACACACACACACCATTCTGTTCCACTCCAGTTCTGAGCTCAGTCTGTGTCTTCCTTGACCATTTTGGTAACATATAGTATAGTTGCACAGACTCCAAGAAGACAAGATAGGATGCTACACACACGCCCGTGCACACATACAAAGAAGGATTAGGGTGAGAGGGAAAGCAAGTAAAGTGAGTTGAAAAGATATTTGCAGAATTTTATAGAAGAGGCAACAATCAACATTTCATTCCATGAAATGTTACAATTTTAAATCATGTTAATTTAGTCATCTTCCTCTCAGCCATCAACATCAATTAAAGTTTGTCGAGTCAGCATTCGAAAAACATCACAAAGAAGTGGGTGTTCCCAGAAGTGGGTGTTCTTTTTATGACATGACGACATCTGGATGCCTTTATCTCTGTATTTATAAGACCCTTGTTTGGTCCAGATAAGCTAGAGGTCAACTGTCTGAGGTGGTAACTAACTGGACACACAGTCTCACACATTGTCCCCTGATAACACTGGGCTTCAGCTGTGTTTGCACTGCCACCAACAGTCATGAGAAAGGCAAGTCACTCAGACCCAGGCAGATGAAGTCAGGTGATAGGACTACAATTTAACTTCTTCCATGTTAAAACACTTCTTAAAACCATTCCAATACCCTTTCTGCAAATAACCTTTCAAATGTATCAGTGAGATCAACTGTATTGTCATAGATTTTATTTCAAGGTACAAAGCTGAGACTAAAAGTACTGCTAATTTTTATTACACTGATGAGAGAAATAGAGAGAGAGAGAGAGAGAGAGAGAGAGAGAGAGAGGGAGAGGGAGAGAGAGAGAGAGAGAGAGAGAGAGAGAGAGAGAGAGAGAGAGAGGGAGAGAGATTTGTCCATGCCAGGGTGTAACATCTGTATGGTTTCCTCTTCAAATAGTGAGTTGTTTGTAAGGCCTATAACACCATTAAGCATCGCTGGTTTAGGATGTTATCAAGGAATGACTTCCCTGCATCATGATTAAACACCTCACACTAGTTCACCACCAATGCTGGCAGACAGCTGTACAACCATTGGCATTTCAGCCAGGTCAGGGAAACGGTACCAGCCCTTATAGGGTACACATGCCAGATGCGATATCACAAAGCATTGCAATGTATTATTGCGGTTCATTGCGATATTTACTTCAGTAAATAAAAATACAGCTTTCTTGGCAGTTGCTGTGTAGCATTCATTAGTGAACTAATCTGGTAGAACAGAAATGTTAGTAGGCTACCAATAGCACATTCCACACACAATGTTTTTTATTTTATTTTATTTTTTTTTACTTAATTATTGTTATTACTAAGTCGATTTTTGGTGTCATGAATCATGCAGTAAATCATGAAAATGAGTATCACGATGCATTGTCATGCTGATTTTTTTGCACACCCCTAATATATATATATATTGGCCTATATAGGCTATATATATTAGGGGTGTGCATATAAACAAGGCTTATACATTCCATTTTAGTAGTCTGTGAAAACTTCCACTGTAAATTTGGTGGTTTGAAACAAGATCTGTGGATAGAAAACACAAAATTACTACCGTTGAAGGCATCTCATCGTCACTTAGACGCATGATGAGGGTAACATAGAAATGAAATAATTATCCCATGCAGGAAACGGGACCATGTCACCACAATGCACATTTGAGAGCAAGTATCAGTTACTCACCGAGGGGCAAGACTCAGAAAAAAAGACATTTATTTTAAAAAGTCTAATGACTCACTGAGTACTTAAATAAGGATAATAACATAATAATAACACTGCAATAACATTATGACATACAGTAAGGAGGCCTTCAAGTATTTCAGCTTAAATACATAATTAAAAGTGATAAATAAGAACCAAATTAATAAATACAGAAAGAAATACGGAAATGGAAATTAAAAGAAGGGTCACGACAATTAGGTGACAAACAACTTAAAGCTGTAGCCCTGCATCCACAGAAAGGCCGTGTCATGTAAAGATACCCCTCTACTTGATGAGAGACATGCGGTCGCTGCCCGTGCTCCAGCTAGTGCTCAGGTCTCCACTATAGGCTACATGATATGAGAAGAGGTCTGGAGTATGTCTCTCCACACTTTGGTGATAATAGTTAGCGGGGCTCTCTGACATGGTGTTAACCTCTGTGTGTAGCACGCATTACTTCTTGGTGAACCTCTGACAAAGGTCAAGTTTAAGCGTGGTTGTGGTGGTGTGTTTTTCAGACATTGCAGCACTGCTGCGTTTGAAAGGTAGAATTAGTATTTCATTGGGTCAAAAGACTTGATTTCACTGAGTGGCCCCAAAATCTAGGCCTATCAGTATCACAATGAAAAGTAGAATAATAAATACTGACAATGAATGTTATAATACTGACAACAAAATATAAATTCATAATTCATACATTTTGAGATAAATAGCCTATATTACGTACGTCTGAAAACTACAGTACAAACCTTAGTTAGCACACACCAAATACAAAAGTTTATGCTCTAAATCTGTACACAAACAAGAGTATGTAAAAACTATGTATAAACAAGATACCCATTAGTCATACAAAAAGAAAGAAAAAAAACTTCTAACTCAATTATTCTTAACCTTTTCAGGACCACTGTTCTAACCACATTGAACAATAGACCTACATTACAAAGAAATGTGCAACAATTTGTAGCAATGTGTAACAATCAGGGCTCTAAACTAACACCAGCCAACCGGCCAAGTACTGGTGAAATTTGAATTTGGCTGGTCGAAAGACCAATTTACTGGCCACTTTGACCCATTGCCTAGTAAGATTAACATCTATTAGCCATTTTGGCTGGTGAGGCAAAAAGTTAATTTAGAGTCCTGGCGACAATGTTTTATTTAGCCTACGTTGAACATACTTTGACATACGTAGGGAGAGTAGACACATCCATCCCTTCATGGAATGCCACTGGACACTGGGCTGGACACCGCACTGCTACTGGGAGTCTCCAGCTGACAGCTCATCAGCTTAGCCTCAGCCTCTTCACATGAAGATGTCTAATAAACACATATACAATATCAATATATCAACTCTTAACATTTATAATCAACTCTTAACATTTGATACAAGGAGATTTTGTTAAAAACTTGTGCCAGGTCTTTCTATCTTCCTGTCAGTGTGCGTACCAGTCGTATGAACTTAACAGTTTGGGCCAAAGCACCTGTTTACAGTATGTATCTATACATCTAGAACGCAACAATGTTCTTTCTTCAGGACTTTAAATCATGTAATTGTTATTTCTTCTTTATATTGTGCTGGCAGTATGCAAAGAGAATGTGTGTACATTGAAGTACTTACCACCAGCCAGTTTGCATTGTCTGTATGTAGTGTCAGTTCATTCAGGATTTTCCATGACTGCTGAAACCTCAGGATACTCATTGGGCTGTCAGGACCGGATGTCTCCAAAGTCCTCTCTGCTACAGTCTTCACAGAGAATGAGAAAGAAACAGAGGCAAACATAAAATCAAATTACATTCTGTCAAAAACTGAGTATCCTAGCCAATGTTCATCCAATAATACTCAATGACAGATTGTGTATCCTCCTGCAAGTATTGTTTCAGACCGACGGTTTGTTTGTAAATTTGGTCCGTTGGTTGGTAGTACACACAATGGTTCAAATTGATCACATTTGGATGCTGACCGGCATTGACTTGGCTGAGGTCTACGCTCTACGAGTGCTCGTTTTAACGTGTTTAAACCTTATGGGCAGTGTGTGTTGTTGGAGCGTGGTGCAGGTGCGTGCTCCTTTTCTTGTCTTTGCACCGCTTGTTCTGGAACCAGACACGGATGACCCGTGAGGTGAGCCCTGTCATCTCCACCAGCTGTTCCTTGACCAAGGCGTCCGGGCGGGGGTTAGCGCTGTAGCAAGTCTGAAGCATGTGCAACTGGGTCTTGCTCAGGACCGTCCTGACCCGAGCGGTTCTCTGCGGAGGTGATGGGACATCATGCTTAAGTGGCAGGTCCCTCTGAGGTAACTCGTCCTCTGTTTAAAAATAATGAATAAATAAGTGCTTCAGCTAGACGACTGTTGAATAGCAGGAGATTTAATTGATATCTAAGGCAGAACAAAGTGTAGCCTACTTGTGGAAATGCAAACTACCTTCGTCATCAGAATGGCTTTCTTTACTGCGAGTGCGTTCCTCCGTCATTGGCGTCTCCAAAACATCGTGGTCAGCGATGCACAGCAGGTGGCCATCCCGTAAGTGGAACTTATCTCCGGGAAGCAAGTGACGGTCGCAGCACTCACATCGAAAGCAGTCAAAGTGATAGATCTTCGAACAAGTCCTCATCACCAGGTCGTCTTTGTTCAACGCTTTTTGACATTTCCAGCAATTCATTCTATATATCCTGAGTAACAAAAAATACAAAATGCAAAACGGCTGTGGCCAAACAATCACACATGGAAAAGTTATGGAATTTAAGTTGCCTACATTTTGAGTTATTCCCGTCATTTAAGAAATATTGTCTATTACAATGGAGGTATGGACCACCCCACCACTTTCTCACAAATATAGGCCTAATGCAAAAAATATATCCGGACAATTTCCCATAGCCTCCACCACTTTCCAAGTCAAACATACACTTTTGTACACACCTGTTGTAGTCGTCTTTACAGAGAATTCTGCCATCCTTAACAAAGCAGGTACCTGATCCATCGAGAGATTTCTTACACTCTGCGCATTTTAAACATGCCGCGTGCCAATCCATATCCGGGAATACTCGCAATATGAAGCGATCAAGAATTCGATGTCCACATCCCTCGCACGAGGAGGTTGTTCTGTCTACAAAGAAAGAAATAGAAATAGCTAGAAGAAGAAGTTCAGAATGCCACTCTTCTCTTAAAGATACAAAAAAATAACTAGAGGCAAAACCCGTTTTAAAATATTAGACAAGGCCTTACAACATGAATTTCACTCACCCCGTTTTAAAGCCGTTTTCTGGGGATAATCCATGTTAATCATGTTAAATTGACGTCCAAATGAATGTATGTTGCTCTCAAACTACTGTGCGTAACGGCGGCAAACGCTCCGCGTGCGTGCGCCATGCGCTCCAGAACAGCGCGCTTTGCTTTGCGCCACTTTACGGAGCGTGGAGACCCCAATGAAGTGAACAGCTATCGCCACTGTGGTTGACAGGCAAGACTGGCATTCCGGTCTTAACCTCCTGTTGCCTGTGCAGGAGAACGAGTAGAACACACACACACACACACACATACACACACACACACACACACACACACACACACACACACACACACACACACACACACACACACACACACACACACACACACAAATGCCGCTCAAAGACAACAGTCCTGGGATGGCTCTGTGGTTATGGCTGATAACACCCAGGTGAGCATGTGTGGTTTGTGTGCCAAGCACGAGGCGTAAATCAGGCGAGGACAACCGGGTTAATAAGTTTGCAATCTTAACAAGAGCTTCAGGTGTGTGGTCTTGGCTATCATTGGTTAGCAGTAGACTATTCACAGAAGCCTACACATTGCAGCACACGAAAAAAACGTGTGTTGTGTGTAATGTGTGTTATAAGGTTATGGCAGCACAGTTTAATGATTTCGTACCATATAAGAATTATTTCAGAAACTGGCACATCTTGGAGCGTTGGTGACGCTCATCCTTTGCCAGCTGATGTCGCCATTTTACGCAATCACTGCAACTTTTCCAACGAGTGCAAGTGACATAACTGCAATTTCTAACCGTTATGCAGCAGTATTAAGTTGGTTTGTTTTCTTTTCTTTTATTCTGTTTTATTTAGCTTTTATGTATCCAGGATTATGCGCGCGCGCGCGCGCGTGTGTGTGTGGAGACATTTTAGTTTCTTTCTTTTAATGCATTTTAAGTGTAGGCCTACGATACTTGAGTTTGTGAATTGGTTAATGGCAATTTTGCAGCTAAAAATACGTTCAATCAAGTTAAAAGGTGTTCGTGCATCTATCTAACCCTTGGCTTGATCCCACTGCAGACTTAACTGACAGCCAGTCATCAAAGCCTGGCTCGTGGGATACCATCTCTGTCGTCATCACTCTCCGCCATATTGTTGGAGGAAATTGAGGAGAAAAGTGCCTGGGAGGCAGCAGTTTTCGGATGTCTGGCTATCCACGTCAACAAGGACTTTTCGATGTCTTAGGTTTCTACATGATTGGCATATCTATGCACATGCTGTACTGAAACAGATTAGCGCTGTTTGTCGCGGTTGTGGCCAATCCATAAATAATGACTTCCTTAACACAGACCAGCTCAGGCCTTGTGCAAAGACGGACCGAGGCCTCTCGAAATGCAGCCGCTGATAAGGAACGAGAAAGGGGGAAAGACGACGAGTCTCGTCGTGAAGAGGAGGAGGACGATGACAAGGGAGATTCGAAGGAAACTAGACTGACATTGATGGAGGAGGTGTTGCTTCTGGGATTAAAGGACAGAGAGGTTTGATATCGTTCCTATTCTGACAAGTACAGAAGCTAGCCGTGCTAAGTGTTTGCCAGCTAATCGGTTTAGTGCAATCTTCTTGGGCACTGCGGCTATCCTTACGGTATTGCTAAAGTTGGCTAGTGCTCAAGTGAAGTGAACGGGCTGCAATGAACAACGTAACTGAACAATCCAACGAAACTGACAAACTAAATGTTTCATTTCACATTCCCTGTAGCTGTCACTTTTCCTCGGTTTGCCACGAATATACCAACATGCTTGCCATATGTCTTGCTAGCCAACCCTGTGCTGTGGACGTTTATTGTGCAACAGTCAGAACTGTCATCCACGGATATAACACTAATGTACACCAACAACCAGTCATTGTCGTATATATTTGACACCGTGGATATAACTATCTCAAGACTGGTCATTACGGCATGATGGTATGGTAATGTTTACTGGGACACTAGTTCTAATGGGGATTTAGGAAGTGCTGAACTCAGCCTAACCTCAGGACATACTCTGCCCCCGACCTCTCAGATAATTCTTCCCCAAGTATCTCAGCTTCTTACTAGGCTACATTACGTCCCCGCGGTTCTCCACTTGAATACAATTCACTGTATGCGCATGCAACTACCAGGTCAGATTGTCACGTCCCTGCTCAAGCGGGTCTGTTCTCCGTTACTTCGAACAATAGCGGGCAGAGCTTGAGAAACTTGTTGTGCATGAAGTGCGCATCATCATGTTGGTTAATGTTTGTTAGGGGGTTTTCTTTGCGCCGCCTAGACCATTCATGATTACTGTTATGTTATCCTACGTATATTACAGCATGTTTCTAGTAATAGATAGGTTGTCCCATATACTCTGTCTGCCCTGGGGTGTATTGCTAAGTTAGTAACTTACTGGGTTGCAGTGTAATTTCCCATTTACTACCTTCTAAGTTGCTAACTGGTTTGCAACAATGCTTGCGACAAATATGCTCCTGGTTAAGTGTTTTCTGTCTTAATTGCAGGGCTACACATCATTCTGGAATGACTGCATTTCCTCCGGGCTTCGCGGGTGCATGCTCATCGAGCTCGCGCTCAGGGGAAGACTTCACCTGGAGCCCTGCGGCATCCGGAGAAAAAGCCTGCTGTCAAGAAAGGTAAGAGAGAGAGAGAGAGAGAGAGGGAGCAAAAGAAAGTAGCAAGTTTGAAAGGAATGTTTTCTTATTCTCCTTGAAATATGTGTACGTATGGGGTGATAATGTGAAAGGTGGAGACGGAAAAAAAAGAATGGAAGTTTGAAAGTGAGGGTTGTCTTCTCCTTCATGTTCTGTTGGCCAGATGTTCTCTCATGCCACAGCTGTCTTGCGATCTTGAGGATGGGATAAGAGGGAAGCGGGGGAGTGTGGGAGTTGTCAGGAGATCTTTTGATCTCCTAAACCATTGTCACAAGGTGTTGCCAGAGTGATATTTTATGGCCTCGCTGAATATTAGAGGACACATTTGCATCAATCATTGCAACTGACAAGTGGGCTCCAATTCCTTTTATAAGCTTATTTGCTGTAGTTCTTCTGAGTTGCTGTTACATGTTGGTGTACTGTGCACAGACACGCCGTCACACACACGCAGACACCTTGCTCTGTTTTAAACTTTAAATGAATGTTGATGAATCATAACGTTACAAGTAGGATAGGGAGGCACAGCTACTGTATTACACGCTGTCCTTTGAACTTTGCGAATGTCTTGGATTACTTTGGTTGCTGTTTTGGTTTACACTTAATTTTACTATCCCTGGCCCTACTGGGCTGCTACTCCGGCGACCCGGGTTCGATTCCGACCCGTATCCTACGCTGATAATCCTCCTCCTATGCCGATCTCTCTCCCATTTGTCTCCTGTCACTCATTCACTATCCTGTCCTATAATAAAGTCATAAAAGACCAACAAATATATTTAGAAAAAAATACCATCCCTGTTTTAATTAATGAGGTACAGTAGCAAAGTTGCAAAATGTACCAACATGTCACATTATGTACTTGCATTGTACCTTGGGGGTAGGATTATATAAGTACATAATATCACATGTGGATGCATGGAGTTAAACTAAAAAGACATAGTAAAATGCAGTGTCACCCCTGTTTCTATTTTGCGGCAGTGGTTGGTTGCCAATCGTAATCGCTTTTTCCCACCCGTATCTCTGTCCAGGTGCTGTGTAAATCTGACGCCCCGACGGGGGATATGCTTCTGGACGAGGCCCTGAAACACATCAAAGAGACCCAGCCCCCAGAAACAGTACAGAGTTGGATTGAACTTCTCAGCGGTAAGCTGGCAGGTTGTCTCGTTTGCATGACAAATGTATATTCAAATACTTCTACACCTTAAGCGCATGTTACCTGCTCCCATGTCTTAAGGCTACAGCAGGGTTCTGGTTTGACATTTAAATGAATGCACTCTGCAGTTCCATACATTTTTGAGGTAGGCCTAAATGAAGGATGAGCTGATATGGAAAGAGTTTGATAAAAAGTCCACTAATGTTTTTATTTTTGTAGTTCATTTCCAACATTTATTCTGCCCGTTCGCAAATGGGGCTGTGTACATTTTGGACATAATATACTAAAATTACACACTGGACCTTAGACTTACATTGCATTGCTTTTTAGTTTTTACGGCAGCATATGAACTTGAAGGTGCATGTGATAAATTGGATTTGTGTATGTATATGAACGGCATTAGGTAGCAAGGTAAATTGATGGGCAGAAATTGCTAACTAGTAATATCATAGACTGTGTTGGTTTTTCTGAACAGAAGAACGTCTATAAGCTCTTCAGCAAGCAAGCTGTCACATGTGTTCATTTAACCTCCCTTAACTTGAGTTGGCAACCGTTATTTCACTCATTCTTGCGTGTGTGTGTGTGTGTGTGTGTGTGTGTGTGTGTGTGTGTGTGTGTGTGTGTGTGTGTGTGTGTGTGTGTGTGTGTGTGTGTGTGTGTGTGTGTGTGTGTGTGTGAGAGAGAGAAGGAGGGAGAGGGAGAGAAATGCCAACCTCTAATATTTGCCATTGACAGCTGTGGCTACAATTGCCTGCCTATTGTATTTGTTTTTGGTTGCCTAGACCAGTGTTTCCCAACCTTTTTTGCCCAGCGTACCCCCTAAGCCATTTTGTCTTATGAGAAGTACCCCTCTCACTCATGCTCTATATACCAATGTGACAATACTCCATATATTTCTTATTATTAATTTTTTCCGCGTACCCCCTGAGGTATGCCCGCGTACCCCTAGTGGTACACGTACCCCTGGTTGGGAAACACTGGCCTAGACCCTGTGTGTGCACTGACTTGCAGTGGACTTAACAACAGTGGACTAAGTGAAAGACAGGGCCAGACATGTAGCTAAATACTACTCTATATCCGCAGCTAATGGGAGCGTGTTGTTCATCTGGAAGAAAAGATGTTTCCTTTATCCCCGAGGCTACATCTCTGTAGCATAATGTTTTTGTTGGTCACAATTAGTGCACAGATTATTCAGCAGATTTGGCTCTTCCTAATAATGTTTACTTATAATGTGGAATCAAATAAATTATCGTAATTCATAGCCTGGCCCCGAATAGTAACCTCCGTCTTTTAGATGTTAAAAAAACTAATTTTTTTTGTTAACAATAGCCCTGGCTATTATTTTAGGAAATGCGATACATGTTGTATGTGACAAGCTTCTCTCTCTTGCTCTCTCTCTCTCTCTCTCTCTCTCTCTCTCTCTCTCTCTCTCTCTCTCCATTTTGTTTTTCACAGGCGAGACGTGGAACCCTCTGAAGCTGCACTTCCAGCTGCGCAACGTGCGCGAGCGTCTGGCCAAGAACCTGGTGGAGAAGGGCGTGCTCACCACTGAGAAGCAGAACTTCCTGCTCTTCGACATGACCACGCACCCGCTGACCAACAGCACCATCAAGCAGCGCCTGGTGCGCAAAGTCCAGGAGTGCGTGCTGGAGAAGTGGGTGAACGAGCCGCAGCGCTTCGACAGGCGACTGCTGGCGCTCATCTTCCTGGCGCACTCGTCGGACGTGCTGGAGAACGCCTTCGCGCCGCTGCTGGACGAGCAGTACGACCTGGCCATGAAGCGCGTGCGGCTGCTGCTGGACCTGGACCCCGAGGGAGAGGCCGCCAAGTCGGGCGCCAACGAGCTGCTCTGGGCCGTGGTGGCCGCCTTCACCAAATGAGGCGTCGTATGGGGTGTGGGGGAACGGGAGGGGTGGGTACAGGTGGGTACAGGGCCGCTGACCGCTTTGGTCGGGCCCAGGACAAAGTCATCTGAAAGGGCCCCCCCTCAAACCCAATACGTACAATGTAATGAGGACCCAATTCTGGGGCCCCCACTCTCCCTTCACCAAATGAGTTGTTGTTGGAGGGCTGGGCAGTGATGGGCATCCTGAGTTTCTAATCTACAACCCAGTGCCACGTATTCCAAATGACCCGCTCTTACCTGACCTCAACAGGTAAAACTAGGTCATTTGGAATATGTGGCACTGGGTTGTAGCTTCTTAATTCAGGTTGGTCATCATTTTGGGTGGGGATATGAGGGTCCTTTGAGGTGGGGTTTGGGGGCGGGTGAAAGAGAAAATGGACTTGTTTTTCTTTTCCTTTTAAAAAAAAAAAAAGTTTGCTTATGAAGACAGGTTTGGAGAGACACAAATATGGCTGAGGATGGGCCTCGTGGAGCTTTGTCACATAGCTTCCATGGACATTTGGACCCTTGTGGCATAAGGTGGAGGACATGCCGAGATGAAAATGATTAATTAAAAAAACACAAATAATGATGATGACAACACTGACTGATGATCGGGGGAGTCATTGGTTTATTTAATTTTTTTTCGGTTTCAGTCAATCATTATTGTTTTCTGATCTTTTTTTATTTCAGCTCTTGGCCACAAAACGAGTGCAGTGGACTCCCTGTGAGGTTTTGCGTCATTCAAGCGCTTCTTGTGATTTCTACCTGTTTTTCTTTCCCTGGTGACACTTAAGCCACGAGTGTAACTCGGAAGAAAACGTAGAAGCCTTTTTCAGCGTGTGCAATTGTCCAGGATCATCTTTCACCTGACAAAAAAAACCCCACAGGAAACATAAAGACATTGTCACTGAGGGTTTTTTTACGGACAATTCAGACTTGAACTGAAGCCTGTTGTATGTGTGCGTAAACCTAAATATATAAGGGTCCATTTCAAGCGAATAGCTCCCGTCCTCTCCTTTTTCTGTTGTGGCCTTGTGTTTCATTGACGCTCCCGCCTCCGTGGAGAAAACATTGCAAAGATCCTCCTATAAGAGTAAGATGCATTGAGCCTGTACTTTTCCTGGATCCTTGTGACGTCAAGTAAACGCCCCATTAGGAGACCTTTGGAGACTTTAAGTTGAGGAAAAAAATTGAGTTTCCTTAGCGGTGTGAATGACTGTAGTGCACATTTCGTGCAAATCGTCACCAAATGAGACAAGGACAGAGGGGACAATGCCCCCTTAGGAGACCAAACTTGAGCACACTCCTTTTTAGGCGGGGTTTGGGGTAACTTACTCTTAACAGATGATTCTTTGAACATTTCTTTCCTCGCAGTCTGTCAGCCTAGGCAGAGCAACTTGTATCATCAATGTCATCTCGTGTCACAAGGCCACAAGCAAAAGAAGAGGCCGGGAGATACTAGATTGAGTTGGACCCAAAGACTACAAAGAATATTGGCCTTCAGGCTCATGGCCACGGAGAGAGAGGGTTTGACCCCTGGGGAGTATACTAAGAAACTGGTTCAGTGGTAAACCAAGTTAAGTAAATCTTGTGGTAGAGGTAAATCACCTAATAGAAGAGCCTGGAGTCCTGCTTTTCTTGACTTAATGATGCCTGCTGGTACATCTGTTTGCAAGTTTACAACTTACTGTAGGTTAAGAAAGCCTGGTTTATCACTTAATCATGTTCTTAGTATACCCTCTGACCCTTATTTTCCACCAGTGCTAATGATAGTAATGGCTGCCACCTATATAGTACTCCACTAACTTGAAACTCACTTTTAATTAGTAAAAGTTGAAAAAAGGTGTGGGTGGATGTGGGGAGCAGCAATTAATATTTTTTAAAAATAAAAAAGTTAATATTAGGGTATCAAGAGTAGTCGTGGTGGCATGTTCGAACGGCAGCCAGATTCTGAATGCCTTTTTGTTCTTGGTATCAGTGTCGATTTGAGTTGTGTAGTAGTATGACAGCACCATGTGAAATACATTCCCCCCGTCTGCTGTGTAAGGCCATGTCTTACCGCCAAGGATTCAATTGGGCATGACAGTTTACATGTGTTTTTTTTGTGGTCATTGGCCAACACATTATCCCCCATACGATTATTATGTGCAAATGTGAAGTGTAAGAGGATGGCCATTTTGTTTCCATACTGGTCAGGTTTGTGAAATGACGGTTACAAACACTGTCGTCACTGATGATGTGGGAGTAGGTTCGTACAAATCTTTCACACGTCAGGCATTTATTTGCACAGCTGTACTATGTAGCTTGAACTAAGTACGTAATCTTTAAAATCTACTACTCTTCGATTTGGTTTATTCAAATTGACAGTTTGGGTAGATTTCATTGTAAGCCCATACATGGGGCTGCTTTTTTTGTCCGTGATGGGCACCAAATTATCTGGGGTATGCAATGTATTTTCAGCAAAGGCAGAATTCTTCAGACCTTCTTCAGAAGTCAACTAAGACCCCTTACCGAACCTTATATATCCAAGTCCATCTGGGATTTTTTTTAAAAATTGTTTTGGTCGGTCATCTTGTCTGCTTGTGCAGACGATCAACATTTTGACTTCATCCGTTCCTCATAGAAGTCAGTCCCTACCCCTGTCCTCTCCTTTACCCAGAGCCTCTCTGTTCTTGCTATTTATAAGCCTACTGTGATGCTTTGTGAGGCAGAATGGAGTTTTCCTTTTATTTTGGTCTGGGACTTCCAAATTGCCCTCAGATCATCAACAAACTAACTGACTTGTGTGCAGAGAGATGTATTTGGATGGGCAGGTTTTCTTCTGTTTTCTTTGAGACAGCGAGGGGTGACACCCTTGCACACATTTATCACTTCATCAGGCCTCGCTAAACAAACACCATGCCTAACTTCTGCTGGAATGAGAGACTTTTTTTAATTTAAAAGTTTGCTATTTTTCCATCTTTACACCACGTATGTCTCTAATGTCAAGCCATATCGTTTGTTCTAATTTCTCCCCTCTAAAGCTTTTATGACACAAATTTACTTGTAAATTTTATTTTTAATTGTCTCTTTTCTCTGTCTTTGATTTCAATGTATTCTTTTTTCAGGACTGTTTTTTTAATTATTATTTTAAAGTTATTTTGGCTAATCGGTTCCCTCTTTGGTGGCTGTTGTCTGTAGGCGAGTTGAAGTTTGAGAGTAAGGGGTGGGATGGGAGCACTTTGTTTTCTTTTGGGGGGCTAAACAGGGATTGAACCTGTAGATGTACTGTTCTTTAAACACGTCGTATGTAAATGTATTTCAGAAACTACATGAAAGGGATCCTGATTTGTACACTTGCTTTTTACCACATAATAAAAGATATAAGTGCCTGAAATCAAGTCATGACATTTCCTTGTGGTGCATTGATGAGGAAAACCGTGAACAGCATGTCAAAATGTCGCAGTATTCATTGACGACTAGCCTATAAAGTGAGTCTGAATAACACATCACAAACGGGGCATGATTTGAAAATGCATTTAAGCTGTTTTATTAACAAATCTGTCAAGTAGGCTACGTCGAGAGACAAACTTCACTGTTTAAACAGTATGATGAAATAAAACTAAATAATAGCAACAAAAACAAAAAAAAAGTCATTGTTTTCTGGTGTGGGGAAGTCACGCGTCAAAGGCAACTCCAGTCCAGACACAGGTCAGGTGTCGGAACAGACAGCCCATTCAAGGCTTCTTCCGAGGTAGTTCCACGGGAATATCCAACTTGCTTGGAGTGCAGGAACCATGGGCAGGAACACCTAGTTCTTCGCGGTTGGCCATAGGTTTTCGGAGATGGCTCTTTGCTCGACTTCATCAGTGTTTCTTCTCCGCATTAAACCAGCTGCCTTCGTCCTCTCCGCCCAACGAATATCTCGAAGCGGGGCAGGCAGCGGGAACATGCCATTGCATGTTCTACCCTGTCACTTCAGCTGCGAATGTATCCATTCAGTCTCACTTGATTTTGTCCCCTTTATAACTCTTCTTCAGTATGTCCAAAAGTTTGTATTTCCAATCGAGTAGATCGCCCATCTTCCGCAACTGGCGAGCACATTCAAGAATAGCCGCTTCTTCTGTAAAAGCAAAGAAAGACATGATGAATATGCAGTTTTTGCCGGAGAACTGAACTGAAGTTATCTGAAGCTAAAATGTAGAAGAGTGTGCCAAGTTGGCTACGGTAAAACATCTTACCTTTATCACACATCTTAGCGTATTCTCTCTGTGTCCTTCGAGATGAAACTCCAATCCCTTTGTTGTTGATTTGATTGAGAGTCGTGAGTAATTCCAGTGTCGTTTAGATCCGCCAGAAGGAAGGGAATGATACGCTAAAGTTAGCAGCCCAGGGGGTTAAATAGCCTGCGTGACGTAGTCGTGGCTGCTGGAGGAATCCCCGACCACGTCATACCTGGTCTGTTATTTGTTTACAGAGGACTTGTGTGAACAGTTGATTGATTAAACGTTCCTTCCAGGACCTGCACACTTACATAATTGAGCAGTAAACTTGATTGTTTGGTATTTGTGTTCTGAAGAATACGCTTACCGCATTGCGCATGGTTTTGCGCACATTGCGCATATGATTTGAAAGGGTTCTCAATTTTCCTCAGCCTACCACATAACCCCATCAGCTTTTTCTTATTTCAATTGGCCTACTTAAATTGCCTTAACTCAAACATGCATGTCTAATAGCCAAATAAATATTTATTATATTTTGAATTCAACTTCATAGTTGTAATACTGCACTAAATAAATGTTGCATTGTATTGTATTGTATATTCCACTTCCAGAAAGTTCTTTGCAACTCATGTGTTAAGGAAATGCTTAAAAGATTTTGTCTACGACCACAGTCACATGGTTCAGTGTACTTTCCTGTGCGCTGTGACATGTTCAGGCTTGTTCAGTATGCTTCTCCTTTTCCCACTGGCCCAGCTCAGCATACAGGCTGCCTGCCCTACACACCAGATTGCAGCACTGACACGCCTCCAGTCCAACCACCCCCACTTGAGATGTGTGCAATAGCTAAGGGTGGTTTACAGTACACACTTTACAAAAAAATCAACATCTTATCACCTTATCATTTGGCATGCTGTATTTTACAACCAACACCTCTGCCCTACAATGTCCTGCACTGTTTGAAAGCCTCTCCAAAGTAGGACAAACAGATGTGGATTGTGTTCATTTGGCGAGGACACAATGTAATTATGCAGGAATAACACATTAGTTATTTTCTTGCAGTCCTCTATGTATATTCCATGTTTACGAATGGAATGAGATTCATGCCTTGCAACAACAACACCACCACCACCAACAGCAACTTTTTGTATATAATGCTTTTCATGGAACCCAAGGTCGCTTTACAAGAAAGGGGTAGGCTAGGGCCTCGAGAGGGGGCAGGGTTTTTTTTTTGCCATAGGCCTTGTGTTTTGTTCATGCCCCAAAAGATGCCTAAAGGATGTCTTGCAATTCAGAATGCACACATTAAGTGTGTATAACATAATGGTACATTGCATGACAATATATGAATGTTTGTTATAACTGGGCATTGTAGAGTTTCGAAGAAACCTGTGTTTTGTCCATGTGGCAGGGGCATCGCCAGACCTATTTTACAGGGGCACGTGTCTGGGTATTGATTTGCTGTGCCCCTGTATGAATTTCAAAGAAATATCAACAACCTTGCTACCTTGGAATTTAGCTTTCAGTTTAGCATACAGAGTAATCTAAAGAGAGCGCACAAAATAGCGCACATGCTCTACTTGCAATAATGCAATTAATTTACAAACTTTTAAAAATAAATAACTGCAAAAAAAATCTGTGCCCTATGCCCCTGTATAGCACTAGGTCAGCTGACGCCCCTGCCATGTGCAGCTAGTTTATTGGGCCAAATGGGATGTCCGACTTCCTCTAGGTGAGGACATACAGATAACAATAACAGAAAATTACTGCAGATACCAGAGTGGGCAGCGTCCAAAGGTTATTAAAAATCACATGATGACGTAGGTTTTTTGACCCTTGTATTTTGGATGCATTTGGCCATGTCATGCGCCACCTCTTTCATAATTATTGTTTTGAGTAAAATAGCTGCTTGGAGGTGAACACAACATCCAGGACCGGATTAACTCACAGGCTAGATATGGCTGCAGCCTAGGGGCCCACGCCTGGCAGGGGGGCCCTGATAGACCAAAAGTGAAAAAATATGCAGAATTGTGACAATATGCAATACTGAAAAATCTGTCATGTTGAGTACAGTTGGTAGACTTATTGTCTTAATTCCTAGCTTGTAATTATGACACGGTCAATGTAAATATGCCACGAAATCTGTCCACTGGGGGACCCCACCGCAACCTGTAGCCAAGGGGCACCAAGCCATCCTCAGCCAGCCCTGACAACATCCGTTCTCTGTTTTTTTTTCTTTCTTTTAAGCCAAGGTCAAAATATTTCCTTAACCCTCTTTGCCCTGCGTTGGTACTATGGAGCCACTCACACCCACAGAGCATTGTTTTAGGTCAAAGGCCAATAAACTGACATACACTACTAACCTGACCTCCACAGCTACAGAAAACAAAAACTGCCATGTGTAATTATGCAATAACACAGGTTGCATGGCTCTTTTTTCTTTTCTATTTGTTGTTGAGCATAGCCTGTAGTACAGATGGGGTCGCTGGCAGGCCTATTCACTATTTGCTGAAAATACTCAACTACATCATAATAACATTGCTGTGACATTACCGAGAGCCTTATTAAGACATAGTCATTACAATTTTGGTGACAGTAAGGTTATAACATAGGGTCTTCCCTAAGGGGTTTATCAGACAGGACAGTTGAAGATGGAGACAGGAAATAATAGATAGATAGATAGATAGATAGATAGATAGATAGATAGATAGATAGATAGATAGATAGATAGATAGATAGATAGATAGATAAGTAAGAAGTAAGAAGACACAGGGTAGGATTGGGATATGAACCTGACACAAGGCCGGCCACAAACTTGCATCCCCATTAGCATGCAAACAACGTGTTAACCGTTCATTTAAGACTGGGTACTAGAGGGTGTGGGAGGTGCCTTGAAATGTTTACGTAAATGAAAGTATGAAGTTGAAGCTGCTATGAAAGTTGTGTTTTGCTATATAGGCTTGTGTTTGCATGACATACTGTAAATTCAATTCATTGAGTTTTGTTGGATTTTCTGCCGTTCTACGTTTGCTTAAAACCATCTACCTTATGTGTAGAAAGTAGTAGATAAAGCATTTTACAGAGCTCTGGGTTCGATTTATCTTGCCCTAACACCAACGAAGATCCAACCTCCAATGTCCCTGAACCCAAGGATTATATACTTACATACTTTCACTAAAAATGAAATCAAAATTGTGTCAGTGTGTGCAACTGGAATCGACCAGATCAGGGGCAACTACAGTATATGCGACGTATGCGTTGCAGGGGGGCGCCAGAGAGAGGAGGGTGCCAAATAATTAAGCGGGCTTGCGGAGCAAGGACCTTCCAGAGCAAGGCCCGATTATAGTAATCTCTAAGTCCTGTTTCTTTGTTTTTTATCTATTTATCGTTCTTGTGCAGGGCAGTAAAATAGAAAATGGATCTCCTCCTAGGCCTTTCGAGATAGAGACACCGTTCAAACACTAAAACGACCGGCTCGGCTTGGAGATCGCGTATAGTTATAGGCTTCTCCGTGTCTCTTGTCGTTTTCCCGTTTTTGGCGATTTTGTGAAAGCTTGGGTCCCCATTGAAAACAATGGTGGAACCTTCATGAACCAAGGTTCCGCCACTCTAAAGATTAGAGTGTAGGAGGCTTTTTCGGTCATAAAACATCAACACTTTCACCTAGAAGTTTAGTTTACGCGTTGTAAGCGAGCTCTATGGGATGTCTCCAAATTGTCAAAGTTTAATCTCCCAACTCCCATTACTTTTTAAATGGCAGGTTTGTAAAAAACAAAAACGGCCTGGGTCTATGGAGGTTCCCAGTCTTTCCAAAAGTGCATTTTTCAAGAGATCAGCGCATGTCCCACACGGAGGTCCATTTGTGCCTGAACCATTTAACCTATAAACTTCATTCAAAGACTGTTAGAGAGATCACATGCATGACTCCGATCTGTGAAAAGGACACGTGCCAACTCCTTTTAGTTTTTTTACAACGACCGTGTAAAGACAAAACACTGGGTCTGATTCTGTTCCCTGTTAAGACCACAATACTAACGGTCATTCAGTCAATCAGAACAGGTGCTGTCAATAATGGGGTTCCATTTCAACTGTCACTGTCTCAAGATTCTATTCTTAACGAGCAGGTGCGAGCAACCATTCTAGAAGTCTATTGTTCAGCTCTTCAATGCAATGTGATATAGTCTTGCTGGACTATGCATGACAGCTAGCTGCTTGGCTTAATGGGAATGCATGCTGCTGGATTACAGATATGGAGGTTGAGGGTTCGAACCCCACCCGAAGCCATGTTGATTTTCAAAATTATATCATATGCAGTGTTCCTTGGCAAACTTAAAATGCCATGTATGTCATTTATTATCAATGGCAAATGTGCTGGATTAGAGATATGGAGGTTGAGAGTTCGAATCCCACTTGAAGCGATGCTGATTTTCAAAATTATATCATATGCAGTGTTCCTTGGCCAACTTAAAATACCATGTATGTCATTTAGTATCGATGGCAAATGTGCTGAATTACAGATATGGAGGTTGGGGGTTCGAACCCCAGTCGAAGCCATGTTGATTTTCAAAATTATATCATATGCAGCGTTCCTTGGCCGACTTAAAATGCCATGTATGTCATTTAGTATAATTGGCAAATGTGCTGAATTACAGTTATGGAGGTTGGGGGTTCGAACCCCAGTCGAAGCCATGTTGATTTTCAAAATTATATCATATGCAGTGTTCCTTGGCCAACTTAAAATGCCATGTATGTCATTTAGTATGAATGGCAAATGTGCTGAATTACAGATATGGAGGTTGGGGGTTCGAACCCCAGTCAAAACCATGTTGATTTTCAAAATGATATCATATGCAGTGTTCCTTAGCCAACTTCAAATATCATGTATTGTATGTCAGTTAATATCAATGGCAAAAGGGCTGGATTACAGATATGGAGGTTGTGAGTTCGAATCCCGCTCGAAGCCATGTTGATTTTCAAAATTATATCATATGCAGTGTTCCTTAGCCAACTTAAAATACCATGTATGTCATTTAGTATATCCCCAAAACGCAGAGCTACAACACTTTCAAGATGGCTGAATCCAAGATGGCTGAATTGTTTGGCCCATAACTTCTGACTGGGTGGATGGATTTTTTCCAACATTTCTTTTAGCTTTGTTTTCTCAATAGTACTTTGTTTCATCTCTGCCCCAAAAGGCAAGCCCGCTTCCAGCATTTTCTGTGAGAATGCAATCTAGTTATTAAGTGGGTTTTTTTTGGGAGGGGGCACCAAAATAGTTCTTGCATACCCCCCCAGAAATTTGTAGTTGCGCCCCTGGACCAGATCTTCTATCTTGTCACGCGCATCCTAAGGTCTTCACGTCACTCCTGCGTCTGGTATCCATTATCTGTTGGGTATCTGTTAAAACACACATCCACACGTGCCACGACGAACAACATGGACAAACAGCCAGCCACACCACACAGGCCCAGGCCCAGCATCCTTACAGCATCCAGGGAGGACCGTACACAAATACACTCATACATACTGACACACACATTGCCACATACAAACGGAGTCACTAGTCCATCCGCCCTGGTTCTGGAGACAAGTACATTAGGTTATTAGGTCATACATTCACACACACACACACACACACACACACACACACACACACACACACACACACACACACACACACACACACACAGCTTATATTGTTGACATCCCCGGACCTGAAATTCTTACAAAAGGAACCACATCTTCAGGCCGCCAACACGTGGCCCATCTTCAAGGCCGTAGCCCACCACCTCCATGGCACATCAGGTCGCGTGACATAGGGCAATGATGACACTGCAGCCCCATCCATAGCCATAACAACACGCATACCATCAGTGAAAGTGAAAGCAGTCATGGGTAAGCGGTCAGTAGCCTGGTCCTGACTCCTGACCATCCCATAATACTACCATTTCATTTCGTATTAATGGTCTGGCATTTGTTTGCTCTGAAGCGATTGTAGGAAGCAGGAAGTTTGCACTCAGTTTTATTTATTGGACACCTCTCACCCAATCGCTGGCAGTTACTCAACAACAACATAGCGCAGACCAATGGCTCTGGCGCAGATGTGTACGTCATTGTCACGAGCGTCCTCCCCCTTTCGTCCCCACGTGGGGGGCGTATTCGATTATTGGCTGTTTTCTGGGGGGGCGTTGCGATCAAAATTCTACTGCTCCAGGCACTCCACAGAGAAGCACGGCCAGACTACAGTAGTGGAGCCAATCCAGTGGTGTAGTCTATGTAGAACGCGGGTATACGGAGTATACCCACTTCCAAATTTCAGGGATTTCAGTATACCCACTTAAAATTGATTGATCCATTGTTTTGAATAGCACAAATATATACAGTATACCCACCTCAAAAAATGCTCAAATATACAGTATACCCACCATAAAAAAGCAGACTACACCACTGAGCCAATCCTTTAGCGGAAGTACGTAGGATGGCTCGCGAGGCTAAGCGGTCAGGGCGTTAGACTTGTATCCCAAACCCCGACCCGCCAGGTTGGTGGGAGAGTAATTAACCAGTGCTCTCCCTGGTCCTCCACCATGACTGAGGTACCCTGAGCATGGTACCGTGCGGCTGCACTGCTCCCTAGGGGAGCCATAGGGGGCTGCCCCCTTCAGCTGGTGAGGCATAATTGCAATTTTGTGTGTGCAGTGCGTAGTGAACACGTGTGCTGCCTGTGGAGTGCTGTTTCACAATGACAATGGGAGTTAGAGTTTCCCAGTTAGGCTTTCACTTTCACTTTCATCAGGTCCTGTGACATACAGATGATGACACTGCAGCCCCATCTACAGTATAAGTCACCATGTATAGCCATGTTGCTGCAGTGTCATCAACCCTATGTCACAGGACCTGATGAAAGTGAAAGTGAAAGCCCAACTGGGCGTGACGCATGCCATCATGCATGCATTCCATGACTTGTCATAGCAAAACTCAAGATTAAAGCAGATGAAACCGGTTCATGTCACGCATCCTCCATCTAGAACCAGTTTGATGTGGCCGTCCCCGACCATGTCAAGGTGACCTCCTGGTGTCCTTCTCCTGCAGCCTAATGGCCTTCGCTTCAACCCGGCCTGAATGAAGGCTCATTAGCTTGACCCCACAAATGAAAAGACCACCTCTCTTGAGCTCCCATACTTTTATGCTTCCTTTATTCAAAACCAACTCACCCCACTTGATTTCCATACCACACATCATCAAACAGAACATCAACTTCATAATCTGATTAAACAACTAACGCTAAAAAAAGGAACAGTTCAGTTTAAAACATGAATTCCATTAGCATTATTAAAATGTGACTAAATGGTTAATTTTAGGCTGTGAGAATAGTATACTGATGAAATCATCGGTTTCAGTCTGCAATATGGCATTATCTAAACAGCACAAGAAGACACACAAAAGCTGTTCCAGACTGTTCAAAGTGCACCTAGTTCTATGACAAACAGCACTGCCTTCTAGGCAGACCTAAGCAGTATGCTCAGAGGCTGCCTCTAAATATGTATTATTATTATTTAAAACATATTTTGACACAACTTGGGTCTAAAGTTGGGTCTAAGTAAATAGCCTACCTGGTTTTCCTGTAAGAAAAAATATATGAATTTAAAATATGAATGTAGCCTAATGTGTCTAACAGAAAGCAATGGCTGCTCCTTTTTGAATTAGGTAGGCTATCAAATTCAGAGAAACCCAGAGGTCAAAAGTTCACTATTAGGGCCTATGTTAGGCTATATAAATCATATTCATCAGCAAAAATATCTATTTTAGAAAGACATGTGCGTGTGGATTATATTAATATCCAATAGCATCTGTCTTTAGGCACCATAATTTACTGTAATCTAGTTTGGTAGGTCTACTCTAGATGCTGAAACTGGGTTGCATTTTGCGACAGAAGAGCTGCACTTACTCCACTCGGCCTTCTGTCTGCACATCAGTGAGCTCGTGACTGACTAGAACTAGAGCGTACCCTCTGGATTGGAATACTTTGCCCGCCCGCGAGGATTTCCCCAGCCAGTTACTCACACTCGCACCGTATCCACAACAGCACTTGCATGTAAGTAGTTACCATGCATTACGGGAAGTATTCGTGTTTACATAATCGTGCATCCAGTTGCTGATATATAGCGAATTTCAGGAAGTGTTTCGTGTAGTTATGTACGCCATTCATTTTTGTCGGGGCCTTGTTAGCATTTCGCTACATGTTTTACTTAGCTGACTAGCAAGCAATCCCGGAATAAGTCAGTTGTGCAGAACTTGAGGAGGTTGGCTGCAAGAAAGTTGATACATTGTTGCGTTATTATGCTAGGCATAAAAGACACAATTCTATTGCACTGAAAGTAGCCTGGGCCAGAGCCGTAGAGATAGAAAGGCTGGGCTATTATGTTGCTAGTTTATGAATGAATCTCATTATCCACTGGTTACACTACCAGGATAATAACATAATATTCAGGCTTGTGCGCTACGCAGGTGAACCGCGTTTGTGACAAAGGTGATGGAGGCTCAACCTGATAATGCACCGTTTTTCAACTGTAACGTGACTCTTCATGCAAACTTTGTACTATGTTTCAACTGACCTACCGCCGTAATTTAGACCGATAACGTCATATCTTGTCTTGTTACCACCACGCCTCGTCTAATGTTTCACACAAATTTCCAGTGCATTTTTGTTGCATTTTTTTCCTGTAGAGAATTACTCCAATGAGGCTGAAATATTCTCAAATTAAGGCACTTCAGAAATGAGGAGAAGGTGAAAAGCTGTTGTCTTGGTTCTTATATTTATTTTATTTTTGTTTTTGTTGACCTGCATAGAATGCCCAAGTCAAAGGAAGTACTGTCTTCAACGTCTGGTAGTGACTCAGACAGTGAGGTCGACACAAAGGTAAATTCATCTACTAACTCTTTATAAATGTGCAATTATAAGATAGGCCTACATGGGTGCAGTCTGTTGTTTTATCAATTATTAACTTATTAAAGAAACCTATAATTTCCACAAGTAGACAGTTTCATTGACACGGTTGCACTTGAGACACTCCCTGTCAAGGCTTTCTTTTAAAACCCTGCAGGCAGCCGATGGTAACTTGGAGGGATTATTGATGGGGATGTTTTGGCTGTATAGGTCTGAATCCTCTTGAAGTGTTCTGGGTGTTGGTCCTAAAAAAAAGCAAAGCAGAAAGACTGAAATGACATCAGTCAGTGACACCACTGGGCTGCCTAAGAAAAAAGAAAAAAGAACAAAAGAAATATCGTCTGTCAACACCATCTAGAGATAATACCTATTACAAGCTTGTCATAACTTTTGTGTGTGTGTATGTCAGGCCAAAAGGAAGAGGTCAGTGACTCCAGAGAAATCATCAAAGAAGCAGAAGGGCGGCGAAAGCTCCAAAGCTAGCGGAGCCTCCAAAAGCAGCAGCAGCAAAAAAGACGACAACATGTTTCAGGTAACACACAGTAATGCCATTTCTAATTTCTACCCCTACCCCTACGCCTTCCCCTTGCCCATCGTCTGTTCAAACGAAGCCGTAAGGACCTGTGTGAAGTTGGAACCCCATATGTTGAAAATTTGAATAAAAACATTTTGGTTCATTTGTGCATCGGTTGTGCACGATTGTGCAGGCAAAATGAGCGTTTGTGCACAAACCCTCTTTAAGATATTTACATTTTAAGAGGTTGGTGACCTTAGGTCACTCAGCACCCCATTAACATCCAAATGACTCAAAAATGGTTGGAATCGTTTGTGCTTCGTTTGTGCATGTTTGTGCAGGCAAAATGAGCGGTTGTGCATAAACCCGTTTTCATATTATTTTACTTTTTATTTTTTAAAAGTAGGTCACTCAGCCCCCCGTCAACATCCAAATCACTCAAAAATGGTTGGAACTTTAATTTTGCCTGCACATATGTACGTGCACAAATGAAGCACAAACGATCCCAGCCATTTTCAAGTCATTTGGATGTTGACGGGGTGCTGAGTGACCTACTTTAGAAAACATTAAAAGTGAAATAACATAAAAACGGTTGGTGCACAAACTTTAATTTTGCCTGCACAAACGTGCACAAACGAAGCACAAATGATTCCAACCATTTTCAAGCCGTTTGGATGTTGACGAGGTGCTGAGTGACCTACTTTGAAAAAAAATAAAAGTTCAATTATAAAAAAAATGGTTTGTGCTGAGTGAATTTTGCTTGCACAAACGTGCACCAAATGAAGTATAAACGATTCCAACCATTTTTGAACCGTAACAAATGTTTCAGGTAATCGTAATAAGGACCACATGTTTCAAATAATATTGACAAAGATGGCAACACATTTGGGGTAACAGTCACAGAGAGGACACGTTTCAGGTTACAGTTACAATGAACAACATGTTTCAAGTAACATTGACTGCCAGCTCTCCTGACATTATTGCTGGATCTCAAATGGAGAACTTGTGCACTTCAGTGTTAATGTTTCAGTGCGTTTGGCTTATTAATTATGCACTGAAACATAGAGCCCGAAGTGCACTAGTGCACCATCTTAGACACAGCATATGTTAACAAACAAGATGAACAGATATAGTGTTGTAATGCACCTACTGTTTGCCGTATGTGGATGAGGGTCATATATCCCAGCTCTATATCCTATACCTGCTCTGGCCCATCTCTCAGCCCCACTTATCTCTTGTCCCACTCCTCCTGTCTTGCAGATCGGAAAGATGCGATACGTGAGCGTGCGGGACTTCAAAGGAAAAGTCCTGATTGACATCCGCGAGTACTGGATAGACCAGGAGGGCGAGATGAAGCCAGGACGCAAAGGTAACACACAATACTATATATATATATATATATATATATATTTATTTATTTATTTTGGGGGGGGGGGGTGCTTTTTGGCCTTTATTACGACAGTAGAGTGAAGAGTTGGAAAGGAAATGAATGGGAGAGAGTGACGGGAGAGGATTGAGAAAGGACCTTGGGTCGGAATCGCACCCTGGTCCCTGGTGTGACAGTGCAGTGCCCTACCATTTGAGCCGGCAGGGCCTAATAGATTGAACCCAGTAAGACACGGCTCCTTTTATAAATTAGCAGTTACCAGAATGGCAATGGCCAAGTCATGATGTACTACTAAAGGCCCTGAGTACTGTCATAGTGGTCTAGTACTATGCATGGTAGTTCAGTTTTTTTAGTGACTGTTACAGTGTTGCACTGGTGAAATGGTGTGCTGTAGCCCCATAATGCATTCCGTACCATCTGAGGCACTATGTAATGCTAATTGAAAGGTTAATTACCATAGTACTACTCTACTGACATAACACTGGGCCTTAACTAATGCACTACGACTGGGCCATTGCCACTCGGGTAACAATACATTTATAATGCAGTGTTTTAATGGGTTAAGGGGCAATAGGTTGGGTGGAGAGCTGTGTTGTTTGTTATAGGCAGGTTACTGTATGTATTAATAATGACAATGTTGTTATTGTTCATACAAAAAGAAGAGGTATTGTTGTGACACATGGCTGCACTTTCATCCAATACTGTTCAGGAGTGCACAGTATTCATTGCTCGTCCGTACTTGTTGCTTATCATGTAATTTAGGAGCCTAATGTAAAACCAGAAAACACTAAATTTAGTGTTCACATGTAAGCCACTAATGTAGTGTTTCTCAATGCGGGGGGGGGGGGGGGGGTATGAATATGTTGCATACAAAGATAAAAATGCAGTGTTAATTAAACACCTATAGAGTCAGAGTATATTTGGTCCTAGAGTGCTGAATTAACACTGCATTTTGTTACTGAGGACATTGTTGTTACATTTTTCCAAGAACGCCCTGCGGTGTAGCCTAGTAAACTAGCCCCACCGCCAGCGGCCAAAATAATTTTTGCCTGCGAGTGGGTCTAGCCTCGGACAAAGCCCCAGGCCCTGAAACTGGCGCACCAATCACAACGCAGATTTGTTATGAATCTTTGGATGCAAATTGGGCAGGGTTTTGGTCAGAACCTTGGCCTATAGGCACAGACACGGATGGAAAAACAACTGGTTGTTCCCATCAACAATCTCCCAATGTCTCATTAATCGGGGCCAGACTAAATATTCACATTTAATCTCACATTTAGTCTGGCTTGCCAGGCTACCTGCAGTGTGCTGGCATACCACTACCTTGCTTGGGAATCACTGTGATAATGCACTGGTAAGAGGAGAAGCTCAGTCCCTCCCACTCTGATGAAGGCTCTTGCTGGTTATGTCTCCCTGAGGAGGCATCAGGCCATTAGTGCATTTGGTGGAGAGGAGACTCCCTTGGCCAATACTAATGCAAGTCAGCAAATGGGCTTCCAGCAGATTGTCATCCGACCCTGGACGGCCATAGTGGACACACATAAGACTGCCATTTGTGGCAGGACAATGGATTATTGCAGATGTGTAGCTGTATATGACGAAGTCACACACACGCACACACACCCCTTTGGACCTTTGGCTACATCATCTGTGACCTGACAGTGTGCACTCTGCTTTGATCATACCATGCAAATTTTTGAAATGAAAAGAAATCCGTTTCAATTTTTTATTAAGGCTAGACCCTTGAGATGACCCATCTCTTGTTCAAGGGGGTCCAACATTACATTTCGTTGTAATACAAGAATAATACAAGTAAATACTATTATTCCTATACATTATCCCTATACAAAACACTGGACACCAGCACATTCACACCCTGCACACCTAACATGGCTCAAACCAACATTGTAGTGTTAGAATTTGAAGATCATGATTTTACACACTTTGCTTATATATAATATGCTTAGTAATTTACCCTCTTTCTCCTTCTTACAACACAGGCATCTCTCTGAACCCAGAGCAATGGAGTCAGCTGAAAGACCAGATCTCTGAGATTGACGATGCTGTGAAAAGGACATAAGATGTCTACTCCACCCCGACCCCCCTTCCCTCCCCTCCCCCAGACACCTGGACTGGTGTTTTTCTAAACTGCTTTACAACTCTTTTCCATTATTGTTTTTTTCATAATGTTTTTATAAAGGAAGACCCATTTTTAAATAACGGGCCAGGACCGCACTGTGTATATTTTGTAGCTCAGTATTTTTATTTTCCTTTGTTTGTTCCTTGCAACGTCCATTTTTAAGTCATGATTGTTAATCGTTTGTTGAAGGGTACCTGTATGCTGTAGTAGTGTTTGGTTGGGTAAGGTTTCATTGGGTTGCGTTAGGACTAGTACAAAACAATAAACGTTTGACCGAGATCATTGTGGTTTGTTTTATGGTTCATATTCAGGGCTTGTTTTTTGTTGTTGTTGTTTTATATTTTGCTGGTTTACTCAAAGCTTTTCAATATGGTAACGAAGATAAAGCATAGCGCATGGCACCAATGTAACAACGTGGAATCAAGTCAGGTCTCCTAAATGGGCTTGAAATTCTCATTGAACTCATGCATTCTGAACCCCACCTCGTCTCTTTAAGGGGCATGGCAGCCAGACATATGATAGCCGCCTGCCTTGCGCCATATTGATTCTGGGAGAATCTCCCTGCGAACAGTCTCCTCCTCATCAATACTTTCTGCTCAAGCTTGAATTTGTGACAGTTACCGTTTTTCAACTCTAGGTGGTGCTACATGCAAATAAGTGATGGGAATTTAGTGACTCAAGAGAGAGCAGAGCATGCCCTTGATTTAAGAGCATGGTTATGGAATGTATAAAACATAACTGGTTTGAAAAGGTTGGTCTTCAGTGTAGTATGCTGAAAACACACACATAGGACAGTGACCACAGTATGACTAACACTGCTTGCCCAAGACTGCATACCTTGAGTCATAGAGTCAGATGGTCGTGTTGTACACAATGACAGAGGGAGTTAACACATGTGGATGGGGATTACACTTCTCACTACAGTATTATTACTAAGTCATCAGGAGGATTTGTGTGGGTGGGTGGGGGTTGGGTAATGGAAGGGAGGTATGAAGAGTTAATACTGACAAGAAAGATGGAACATGGTTATTTTTATGAGGATTCTCAGGACCAGTATCCTGTCCTGACCAATGTCCTTCAAGGGAGACTCCAATGGAAAAAAAAAACATGTTGTTATAGCTGGTTTTAGGTAATGGTCTAATGGTATATGACCTGTATTTTAAAAAGCTGAGCAAATAACTCAAGACACTCATTGGATCTTAACAGTTCATATACACTAAGGAGGTTAAAATGCAATGCCTGAAGGCCCTTTCATGGAAGGGGCTATTTTGGGGAAAGTATTACCAATCTCTGTTGACACTGGCTTGCTGCTGGTCTGCTGGCATACAGTACAACGGCCAGTGCCACATTCTTGAAGGCTGAACTGGAGTGCAAGGGACACTTCCTACTGTAAATACAAAGACGACATAATTCAATAAATTAGTTTTTTTTTTTTTTTTAATAATTTTTAAAAAGCAGACATGATGTTTGCTTCTTGGACATAGTCTGGGGTTTCTGGTCAGCCTTGTTTACCTGGAAGAGAGGATATCTGTTGTAAGACCCGAAACAGTGAACATGTTTCCAAGAATGTGCATCACAATGTCTGACAAACGTCTATTTATTTAAGCACACATACAAGCTAGGCCTATGGATCGTTTGTAACCGTTTCCTTGTAATATTAGAAGAAGAAGTAGAAACATTTTGTAAGTTCCTAACTTTCATGTGACTTTCAGAAGAGCTGTAACAAGTCTAGTGTGTGGTCATTCGTGTTGTTGAGGCGGCCTTTAGGACCCGGCATCCAACAGCATGTGATGCTACCTTCATAAAAGAAACACAGCAGTGTCAGACCCATCAGTCTGTCACAGCATTGACACAGCGTGCTTTCCCGCTGGGTTGCAAAAGGAGGAACATCCACGGTGTAGAATGAGAGAACTTCATTTCAAAGATAACTTTTGGGTAAGTGTCATATCCAAAGGCCTACCGGGGTTGCGTGTAGACTACACCCGTCGATCTGTCAGAGCTCTCCGTCTGTCAGTCTTGTTTGTAGTTTGAGTTAATTACATTTGTTGGTGAGATTCAGGAGACAGGATATCATTATTAAGATGATGGCCTCAGATATTGATGATTTGGCTCATTGTTTGTTTGTTAGAATGAAAATAGAAAATAGGCTGAGTGTTGGCTACTTGTGGTCAGCCAAATGCGTTATCGCCGTACACAATGCGCTCCCAAAGTGACAACCTGTCATAGACATGGGCATGCTCCAAAGAGATGAGGGCTTCACGAAACAGGATATTCATATGCCATTTGAAAATAAACAATAAAACAAGCAGTCCATGGTGATGATAACACTGTGAGTTGGTATTTAGCCCATTTGCCAAGTTCAGTTGGATATCTGGGTGTGAGAATGGATTATTTGAAGTTACATGTAAAGCTATCTAAAAACAGTCTTATTTTTTGGCTAAAAAGGCGTTGGATGTGGTTTCACAACAAGATTACACGTTTGAGTCTAAAAATTACAGGGGCTCATCCGCTAGGGAAATATAATTATTCCAGTTTGACGTGCTGCGTATTGCTCAAGTAGTGCCATGCGTAAAAATGGAATTCATGTGTAATGCCAACCGCTAATAAATTCTTTCCATGGTGTCCAAGTCAGCATCCAAATAGATATAGGCCTATCCTGTTGATACATTTGGAACCTGCGTGATGTAAGCTAGATTCTGTTCAATCAACGTAGAGACTTTCCTCAGCAGTTCCTGATGCCAGTGGGTATCAGTGAGAGTAATACAATCAATAGTGGGTATTGATGGTCTTAAAATGACACAATGTTTTCTACCTTTAAAGTTGGGAAATGCTACCACATGTGTCTCTCTTTTTCCCCCAGAATACTGACATCACCAGCACAGGTGGCTATGACAACATCATTCAGCATTTAAATGATGGGAGAAGGACTTGTAAAGAGATTGAAGACTTCATGAAAGCAAGGTGTGTTTCTCTACCACCCAGACCGCCATAGCATCCCCACAACTTTGTTTCAGGAGATCATCTTTTTAAATTCATACACACCTCCTCAGAATGACACTTTTTTACTTGTCTCATTCCCTCAATTAGTTAGTCAACAGGTCCAGCTAAACTGTTAGTCAAATAAGCTGTTAGTCAAATAAGAGAAAGGGCCATCATCATGCACTGCACACTGGATCCTGTTCTTTTTTTCTCTATATTTTCTGGTGCGAACAACGCATTTTGCCTAGTGCGTTGTTTGATCCAAAAAATAAAGAGGAGAAAAGAACAGTATTCAGTGTGCAGTGTTTAATGCATTTTTCATATTGATCAAGTTTTCCTGCCTTACACCTGCACCTGGATAGCTGAAGGGTTGTGCACAAGGACTTTCATGCACTTTGGTCATCATCATACCCTTGCAACAATGCATTTCCTGTGTGATAGAGGTGTGGTGTTGTTGAATTAGAACTTCGTTTCTGTGGTTAGGGCCAAAACGTTTCTTGTGCTAAGCTATTCTTCACTGAAAGGAATGGTTCCAAAGTTGAAACCACTGAAAATCCCTTTCGGTATTTGTTGAAATGCATTTCCTTGTGGCACCTTACCCTCACGTTAAAGCCTTGATGTAATCATTAATCAAGGAGGAAAAGATGTTGCGAGGGTCACTAGGACAGGTGTAATGTAGGCTAGCTACTGTGAGGGATACAGTAGGCCCATTTATCACACTATCCAGGTGAGATGATAGACATGTGGTATTTGTTTAATTTGTTTAGGGAAAATACAATAATGAACAGGAACTATTGATGCAATTACAGATAGCTGATCTGTCATCTAAGAATATTGCATCACATGAAGGTCTATTCTATCTTGTGTACAGTATATTTGCGTCATGAAGTTTTATCCTGTTCATTTTCACTTTTTGTGTTCTCTGTTTTGTATGCATGGTTCAATAGTGCCCATGCCCATTAAATAGTGTGCTCATTCAAATTTGATAGGCACATTTGGATTGAAAGGCAAATGAGACAATTTCCCTTGTTTTTTTTTGCTGAATTTACAGTACTTTTCCATTCATAAAGAAGTTAACTTGCAAATTAGTAAACCTCTCCTACACAGTGTTATGATACTTGTGTAATAAGAAATTCTTCTAAAAAGAACCCCCACTTCCAATCCATCAGTCCATTATCGGTAGGTCAGGCATCAGTATGGCAATGACAGATTACTCCCAGTAAAGAAATTCAGTGCAACATGACTTACCATGCATTGTATGAGGGGGTGACAGTGGTTGTAAGGGATCTATGCAAGTTAGCAAAGTTCAAATAGTATAGTTAAAATATGTCTCGAACAGTCATTATTTGCTGCATACGTAAACAGGGCACAGCTTTGCAACAAGCTACCCGGACAGCTGCTTGTGTCCCGAGGCCTCTTCAGGGCATAAAATTGCTGACAAACGTTCAGCTACAGCAGTGTCAATGCCGTTTTTGATGAAAGGACTGTTTTTTTTTAACTGGAGGAGTTTACTGTATTACTGTGCTTCTGTTTCTCAGCAGTGGTCAGGTGGTGTGGTTGGAGTCTGACTTTTCCGCCTCCTGATAGCAAGAAGTAGTACTATGTGCTAGTTGGGCAATTGAAGCAATTATCTCATCAAAATAGAATGGAGTGAGGTGTGTTTTAGCAATTGAAGTATTTTCCTCAGTGAAATTCAATTGATGGAGGTGTATTTTTAGACAGAACGACTGTGTGTGTGAGAGATTTGTTTCAAAACATGCATTGGATTAACTGTTGATTCCTGTTTTATTTCTAGGGCAAACATAGAGGAGAAGTATGCAAAGGAGCTCCTGAGCTTATCAAAGAAAGTGTGTGGACACAATGAAATGAAGTAAGGCCTATGAGAGATACTGTCCACGTACTTCGCGTTTTGTTCTCCAAAAGTGAACTGAGATAAACCAGGGGTGCGTTTCTCGAAAATGTAGTTATTAGCCAGTTAGCAACTGGGGTAGTTGCTAATGAGAATTTGCATTGAAAACAACAAAGTAGCTAACATAGTTGGCAACTATGGTTTCGAGAAATGCAGCCCAGACCAGCTGAATCTGGTGACCTCAAGCCAGAGAGGACATTTTGTGGTATAATGATGTTGTCAATGTTGAGACAGGTCTTACCGCAGAGGCACATGTTGACACACGAGATTGTTGTTCCTTACATTAACTGCCTTTTAGAATAACATTTTAAATGGTCTACTGACTTATTACTGTGAAAGGAATGTTGAGCAAATGGAAGTTTTAAAGACTGTTGATGTCCATTGGCTCTAATGTGGAACTTTATAGTCTTCCATGACAAGCATTCTTTTACTCAAGAACGTGAGCTCTTCAAGGTTGTTTAACACTAAAGGAAGACTATTCTTAGAATTTACTTTGAGTTGTACTTGGCATCATAATTGCTGTGGCTTATTTTCTGCAGTGGTGGTGATGTTTACACACAAGTCACACAGATAGCATCTGTAATGTTCAGATAAGAACAGTGACTGGCAATCATGATGCGCCAGTGTGCAGTAAAATGGTGGTCGTGTGGGCGTCTGGGCGAGTTCAATGTTGCTGTTGTGGGTGCCTGTCAAGTTCCTTTTTGTTTTGGCACAGGCTCCATTTGAAACTAGATGTGTTTTTCAAAGCTGTACTGGTTGACTGCATACAGTAAAATAGTTAATAGAGGAAAGGTAAAATTGGTGGTACCTCTCTTGACAGCTTTAACGATGTAATGCACATTGAAATGCTTGTGTTCATAACATTATGACTCTGAATTCTGAGGAAGTTTGCAATATCTGCTTCATGAAAAAGTAGCCACTGAGAGTGCATTGCTGTCAGTTAAACAAACATACCATTAGAGAAATGTGGTCTCTGGTTCTTGAAATCAGTTACCGCAAACCATTTATAATGGTGGCCTTTAATGTAGGCCTACCTGGGGAAATGGCCTGCCACAGCCCAACAAAGGCTTGCTTATTAGACTTATCAGTCAGATAACATGTAACCTTTACAATATACTGTATTTCCTTAAGTAAATACACCAGGGGGAAGGCAGGTCATTCAAGGTGACATATGTTGCATGAGACCATTGTATACAAAGAAACGGCAATAACCACAAAAAAAACCCAAACATTTGAATTTTTGTAGTACGGGGAATTGACATGGAATGCTAATGTTTGTGGTCACAAGTAACTTATCTTGTAACTGTTGACACACTTGAGCTACATCCTTGAAATATGCTACAAAAAAATAAAGATTATGATTACTCTTAATATATTTATCTTTGCAGTACACTAAAGCGATCCCTAGATGTCTTTAAACTACGTAAGTAACATGTCTTTATAGTTTATGTGCCTTGTCCATGTTGTTTTATTGTGTACACATGGGGTTGCCAACTCCCTGGGGAGAAAAATAAGGGACACCTTCGTGCATGTGGTCTGGGCGCCCTCCCCCAGAAAATGTTGTATTTCTTAGATGCAATTTCCTGCATTTTAACCAAATTACGTCCCGTTTCAGCACAATACAGAACCATACTTTTGTTTCCAAATATGGGACAATTCCGTATTCCAAGGGCACACATTGGCAACCCTATGTACACATTCCTCTGGAAATCCAATCCTCCTTCGATTCCAAATGACTTCTACGCATGTCTATTGCAGAAACCGAAAATGTGGGTTTGTCCCATCAGCAACTGGCCTACACAATACGAGAGGAAGCAAAAAGGCTGGAGGAGTTCAGAGAGAAACAGAAAGAAGCCAGAAAGAAGGTAGTGGTTCCATGGCGAATACCACAGCATCAGCATTGCCACAGAGGCTCATAAATATACAGGAGCAAGTCTGGTGGCCAAATGCTGGCTTTACTTGATAACACTCAGGGCTGTAAATTAACACCAGCCAAGTGGCCAAATGCTGGTGAAATTTCAGGTTGGCTGGTGGAAAAGTTAACTCTCTAGCCACTCTGACCCACTGAGCAGAGAATCGTATATGAGAGTGAGATAAAGCAGGCGGGTTCTTTTCCGGTATCCACTTTACGTCAGGTGAACGCCCCTTTAGGAGAAATTCGATTAGGAGACCTTCTGAGTCTTGAGGTAGAGAATAAATGGAGTCCCCTTAGCGCTGTAGATGGCGGTAGCGCACGTCTTGTGCAAACACCACGAAAAGAGAAGAAGAAGGAGGGACAACGCCCCCTCAGGAGACCAAATTTTGAGCACACGCTTTTGCATTGAGTGGGCGTGTTTCGATTCCTCTTATTATATATCCAACCTCTTTGCATTGAGTGGGTGTTTGGCTAGTAAGATGAAGTTCTACTAGTCAGTTTGGCTGGTGATGAAAAAAGTTAATTTAGAGCCCTGAGTCCACTCATATACATCAGCCTTGGGTGCTGTGAGACAGCACACTAATGCACCTCACCATACACGGGCTTCAGAGTTGTATAAAGTAGAATTAAAAGTACTGTTTACAGATGTAATTACGACACTAGTGGTATACCGTATGATATTACATGGTTTCACATTTGTAATATCATACTACCAGTGTTGTCATTACATTTGTAAGATGTCTACTTCTACTTTATACAACTCTGACAGACTTGCGTGATCTTAATTCATCACTTGTTTCCCGTCTGATCTGAAGGCTCATAAAAAAAATAAAAAATACAACAACAATGTGTGCACACACATGCACACATATGGACGTGTGTGATACTTGACTATAAATATAATCAGCCTACCACAAACTTTGAAACCTATCACCTATGGGTAAAATTTGAAGTTTTCATTTGCTAAGGCTGCAACTTATTGTCTTGGCTTGAGCGACTGATGTTGTTTAGCTGTGTCCTATTTGTGTTTTTTTCCCCACACACCTCAGCGGGCAGGTGTGCTGGAGATGACCCATCGGTCACTGATCATAAAATTACGTTTATTACGATTATTCACAATGTTTTGCTCATAGAGCTTCATCAGGGGTGTCCTACAACATTTCCATGCACTTAACCCCCTAGCTCAGAGGCTATGTTATAACCTGTCACCAACATTTTAATGGCTAGGTCTTAATCTGTTTCTTAAGGCTCTCTGTACTGTCATAGCAACCCCATCTGCACTAAGAGGCTATGTACTATGTGCTTTTTGTTTTGAAGATAGAACACCAAATGGATACGCTTCACAAGCAGAGGGCCACGCTATACAAGAAAACCATGGAGGTAAGATTTGAACCGTCATAACTCTGTAATAACGGTGAGAAACTCGCAACTTCTTTTGGGAAGGGAAGTGGATCCTGACAGTGGTTGTTTATGGAGGAAGTAAAAATTTGGAGCCTTTAAAAAAACAAAGAAGTAGAATGGACGCAATGATCGTCTATAGCAAGTTGGGTTCAATAAGAGTCACTTTATATGAGCACAAGGGCAGAGAATGAAAGGAAATGGATATCTGTGCAGGGGTGAATTTCTCAAAACCAAGTTGCTAACTACATTAGCTACTTCGTTGTTTTCAATGCATTTTCCCATTGGCGACTACCGAAGTTGCTAACAGGCTAACAACTTCTCTTTTGAGAAACTCACCCCTGATCAGGTTTACTTCTGCTCAGTAATGACCCAAGCAATTGATTTTTAGGCTCCCATTTCTTCCTGGTGTGACTGAACACTGAGGCGACACACTGCCATACCAACCCACCCACCCACGCAGGCACGCACGCACGCACGCACACACACACACACACACACACACACACACACACACGGCAGTTGTGTTCTTTGCTGTTGCCATGGAGCTCAACATTATAAATACAGAGAAGTTTAATCCCCCAGGCCGTCATACTTGCATTGATGCGAATTCGCTGATGACATCAATAAAAAGAGATTAAGCAATTTAGAACTATTTTAGACAGCTGGACAGCCACGAGTCAGAAGAACCTTACAAGCACAAGGGGAAATAGCATAACTGACACAAGGAAACTGCCAATGCGGTTTTATCTCTGTATATCCCACACTCTAAAAAATGGGGTGTCAATATACTCACTCTTTAAGAGTTTAAATTAACTCCATTTAAGATATCATTTCGTCCCAATCAAAAATTGTCTAAAATTGTACACTGTGGTCAGTGTAACATTGTCAAGAGTCCATTCTACTCAATTGTGTGAACAACACTGGACTGTGAAAAAATCATCTCGCTGTAGAGTTGCAATTTCACTGGCCGCCTGCAGAATTTTACACCGACTTTTGACTCCACTGTTGGAATGATTTGACTCTCCATAGTGTTGCAAACACTCTATCTGATATTTTTACACTCTCCTTCTTAATGTGCATGTTTAATATAGGGTTTTTATAAATAGCATCATCACCTTGAATCTGAGGAAAGTGCGTTGGATTCAGTTTATCAGTCAACGCAGCAGGAAGATAACTTAACTGTCTTAATTTGATTACTTCTATGCCTTTTCCATTCCCATCCCACCGCTCCACCAAAATCGTTTCCCAACTTGTCTTGAATGTGCACACAGTAAAAATACCACTATTAATATACAGCAGCTCTTAAAGAGATAGCATTTCAGATAACATTTGATCCCTCTCAAAGAGTAGTGTTAATCTTTGGTCAGTGTAACATTTTCAGTGTTAATCTCCTGTGTAAATACCGGTATTAAGTAAATTTCCTCCAGGATTAATACATGTTTCTCTACTCTACCCGAACTGTACTCTACTACACTATACTATAATACCCCATTTTTTACTTTTTACTTAACTCATTTTTAACTTTTTTTTTAACTTCAAGTCCAAGAAGACTTACGAGCAGAAGTGTCGTGACAAAGAGGAAGCGGAGCAGAACATGAACAGAAGTGCTACCACCAGCAACACCAAGCAGCAGGAGAAGGTACTAAACCACACTCACACCAACCAGAACATGAACAGAAGTGCTACCACCAGCAACACCAAGCAGCAGGAGAAGGTACTAAACCACACTCACACCAACCAGGGCTGCTGACAGCCAGGGGAGACAAAAGGGACAGTCGTCCGGAGCCCAGGGAGAGAGGGGGCCCACTATTGGGTCCTCATTACATTGTATCTATTGGGCTGGGGGGCCCTTTCAGATGACTTTGTCCTGGGCCTGGCCAAAGCTGCCGGTGGCCCAACAAGAAGAGGCTTTTGAAAAACACTTTATATGACGTGTCGACTCTCAAAAGGGTTGCTTTGTTTTGGAAGCATGTACACATGCCTCTCTTGGCAGAGTTATTCATCGACAATCTCAGAAGCATGGTTGGTAGTACGTTGAAGGGTTTGATTGTTGTTTGTAAGCGTGTGTGTGTGTGTGTGTGTGTGTGTGTGTGTGTGTGTGTGTGTGTGTGTGTGTGTGTGTGTGTGTGTGTGTTTCATCATGCGGCAGGGTATTCCAAGAACCCGGCTCAGTATTGAACCAGGTTAAGTTGACCTTGATGTAGTGTTAAACCATCTTATAGAAGAGCCCAGAGAGTACTTTTCTTAACTAGATGACACACGTGTGGGCCATCTTTTAGGATGCGTACAACTTCCTGTAGGTTATCTTAGCCAGGTTTATCACTTAACCATGTTCTTGGATTACCCCCTGGTCCAGATGTGTTTTTAATGACAGTTCATTCTAGTTGTGAAAGCTGTGAAAGCCCACCTGGGAAACTCCAACTCCCATTGTCATTGTGACACAGCACTCCACAGCACACAAGTGAACACTGCACACTGCACACAACGGAATTGCATTTTATGCCTCACCCGTGCAAGGGGGCAGCCCCCAATGGCACCCCAAGGGAGCAGTGCGGCGGGACGGTACCATGCTCAGAGCACCTCAGTCATGGAGGAGGATGGGGTTATTGGGGTTGGGGGATGGGGGAATAATGGGTTATTAATAACTGTTATTATTGTTATTATTACATGTGCAGTAATGTGTTAATTTTGTACATTTGTCTAGCTCTACGCAAAAGCCCAGCAGGCCAAAAACTCAGCAGAGGAAGCAGGTAAGTCTCTACCAGTCATGTCAACTACCAGACCATAAAGAGGTGCATTTTAACTTGGACACACACACACATATATATATATATATACTTAATTACAGGCTTAGGGCCCACAGTGGACACATTACAATACAAACATCATCAATACAATAAAATACATGTTCATATATACATACTGTCCACCGCATTAACAAATTACTTGCAAGAAAGCGTCACTCAAGCGTCTTTCCTGTGCATTGCAGATAACATATACAATAGCAACGTGGGTTTGCTGGGGAAGGCTAGGGAAGAGTGGCTGAACGAATACATCAAATCATGTGAGGTGAGAGATTGTGGCATATTTTTTTTTAACATTTCAACTTTGCATACATGTACTTATTTGAGATGCTGGTATTCTCAAGAATAGCCAACATAAGTTCACTTTACTCATGACTTTATACCCACAGTTCATTTTCCTCTTCGTCTTTTTCTTTTTTAAATACCCATAGTTCTTTGAGAACCAGGAAATGGAGCGGATTAGCACGGTCAGGAACACGGTGTGGACACATCTCAATCAGCTCTCTCAACAGTGTGTCACGAGCGATGAGGTTGGTCTGTCAAACATTAAGTGCTGAAGTCGTAAACTCTTTACTGTCCTTTACTGTAACACATACCACACAGCCAGCTATACGGTCATAACGTTTAAAGTTGATGGCGATATCAAGGGTCAGTATAGTATTTTTACAGTAAAGTAGACTTCTGGAGGTGCTGTAGCGCAATGTGCTATGCTGTGCTATGCTATCCATCCATGAATGGGCTTGCATGCTCATGCAGGGGACCCCCTCAGAGAAATGTAACAAGATGCGGTATTGATAACTTAGTCTGCTGTGTCAGGTAGAGTTTTAAATCTTCTTAATACTCCTCTTGGGTTGGAATTATGACGCCATCTATGTAATTTTGTTACGAAATTTGCCTTACGGGGGGGCCTACAGCAACCTGTAGCCAAGGGGCCCCAGGCCTTCTTAATCCGGCCCAGCCTATGGAGGTTTGAGTCTGGCCTGGGTCATATCCCAGAGTGCATCTTAATATGTGACCTTGCCTCCTCCACTTGCGCTTGTCTCCTCGCCCCGCCTCCTGGCCCCTCCTCCGTGGAGAAAACGATAAAGTTTCCCAGCTGTCAGCCTAGCCACAACAACTTTTGAGGGACTGTTTTTCATTCACCATAACAATTGCAAACGAGAAAAAGACTCTACAATTCAGCTTTTGCAAGATATTGAAATATAATGCTGTTGTCAGTGATGTCATCATGACAAGAAGCGAGTGGAGGAGGCAAGTGGAGGAGGCAAGGTCCCATATTAAGATGCACTCCCAGCCCTACACCATCTCTCTCTCCCACTCATTTCCTGCCATATTCTTCAATAAGCTCAACATGCTCAACTCAACAAAAGGAAAGAGCAACTGGCTGCTCATTCGGTAAAAGATAATTTAACCTGTTAAGACAGGACGCTACAAATTTGCTGTGACCAGAATGGCAATGACCAAGTCATAGTGCATTACTAAAGGCCCTGTGCACTGTCATAGTAGTGTAGTACTATGGTAGTTCACTTTTCAATGACTATTACAGCGTGCCACTGGAGGTACAGCGTGCATTAAGGGGCTGCAAGAAAGGAGAGAGGACAGAACTCCGGTATCGGTTAAGACCGAAACATCTGATGGGCAATAAAGTTCAAAGTAACCAGGAGTGCTGTTCTCTCTCTTCGGTCATATTCTTGGGGATCTCTGTCACACTAAAGGCAAAAAGCCCTAAAAAGGGGCTACTTCGTGCCTGGATTACTATTTTTCAGATAAAGCCATAATGGTACAGCACATGCTAGTGTGTTTTTGAGTGAGCAATTTTTTTCTGTGTGTGTGTGTGTGTGTGTGTGTGTGTGTGTGTGTGTGTGTGTGTGTGTGTGTGTGTGTGTGTGTGTGTGTGTGTGTGTGTGTGTGTGTGTGCGCGCACGTGTCCCTTGGGGGTATAGTTGTATGAAGATGTGAGAAAGTCGCTGGAGCAGTGTAACATCCAAGAGGACATTGAACACTTCATAAACCTCAGAAGGACAGGAGATAAACCCCCAGGTACACGCAAAGGACAGGGGGACCATGTGTTTCTTTCTTTCTACCTGTAAATGTTATCAGTTTAATCATTTCCACTGAATAAGACTGTAATATTGGGAATGTTCAGAGATGCTTTTCTTAACTTAAAAGGTGCACTGTGTAGGATTTTGGCCAGAGTAGGTATTGTAACTATGCTGCTCATTGTAACTGTGCTGACTGTTGCCAAATTTGATCATTTCATGAATATTTAATAAATAATCAACTAATATTTACTGGTTGGACCAAAATACAGTACATTTTGCTGCTAAAATGTCTATTTCTGGAAATTCAAAGTGGTGGACATGGAGGAGATCCACCTTTTCATGTTTGAAAAGTGCAATTTTCACAGTCATGATGAAATCCTAAAATTTGAGAGTGGTGGTAAGTATTCATGAAGGAGGTAACATTTATAAACGGGCAGCATGAATTATGGAAATAAACTACTAAAAATATTACATGGTGCACCTTTACCTTAAATTTGACATTTCCCTAATGCGTGACGTTGAAATGCATGTGATGCCAGCTTTGTACTGTGGAACTTCTCACGGCTTTGGACTGTTTTGGACTCTCAACTCTTTTGTACTGCCTCTCAGCTCCTGTGCCATACGAGAACTTCTACAGTAACCAGAGAGCACCTCCACCGCGCCAACCACCTCCAATGAACAGGTGAGAGAGAGAGAGAGAGAGAGAGAGAGAGAGAGAGAGAGAGAGAGAGAGAGAGAGAGAGAAAGAGAGAGAGATGTTTAGAGTCCATGCTACTGTGCAGAGATTTAATATGCTGCTTATGCTTGCCACAATACACTGACCTCGATACAAATTTAACAAGCCGTAATGTGAGTCTCAACTTTTAAAAAAATGTGGGTGTCTTGATTAGGTTTTTGTAAATATTGTAGTGGTATCTGCATGTACACAATGCATGAAGGCAAGGCATCCCACCCATCCGGAAGTTCTCTACTTCCCAGCCAGCAGCAAGAATGTACATGAGCTGGAACAAAAGCATAGTCCAAAAAACAGAGGCCTGTTGTGGGGTGTGTGTAATCATAATATTTACCTTTCATCATTATTCGTGACATTTCTTTTCTTCAATCAGGAGGGCGGCGCCACCACTTCCAGACAGTAACACAGCAGGTCTGCTTTGATTTTCTTGGGCATTGCTTATATTATGCTTTGACTATATCCCATCAGTGGAACCATTGAGGACCAAAGAAGTGCATTTATAGAATTTCTAATAAACCTTCAACTGCTAATGTCCTCACAGGAGATGTTGTCTACTCTACGGTTGCAGACCCAGGCTACAGTGTCATACGATACTGATTACCAATTTCTACAAATAGGTATGTTGTCTCCATTGCAAAATGACGGGAGACCTATCTTCTGAACATCGTTATGTCCTGTACTACTCATTTATTTCCTCGTCTACTAATGTCCCTTCTCGTTTATTTTCACTTTGATATGTTTCTCTTTGCAGTTTGTTGACTACACCTCATCTGTGTTCAGTTTGGGTTGGGGCCAACTGAGTTCTGCTATCGCTCTCCTTGTACAGAGGAGTACTGTGATATTATCCTGGTCTCCCTGGGGGGAAATCCTCTGCTTTTGATTACCAGGAAGGGTAGTGATGTTTTGTAAATATGGAGTACATAGTTAAGAATAAAATCCAATAGTGAATTATTTATTGATTGTAACTGTAATAATAATAAAAAACTAAAGCTGTTTTTGTTTATTTTTTTGACAGTGCGGGGGTTATACACAAAGATTTCACTTTCAATTTAAAATAACTGACATGACAGTTGGTTGAACAGAAGTCAGCAGGAAGTTGCCACATTATTTACAACTGCTTCATGTAATTATAGGCACTGTCAATGATTGATGAAAATGGTTGTAAAAAAAAATCCCATTTGTAGTACAACGTATGAAAATATGCAAGCAAACATTATGAACCACATATACCATCCTGATACAGGCACATCAAGTCAGAAACGTAACGGTATGAGTCAAAACCAACTTCTCCTTTCCTACCATAACATCAAACATGTGTTATTCTTTTTTCTTTTCTGCACAGTTTTCTTTCTGTGTGTGAGATGACCGTTGCAGAGCTTGAAGTGGAAAAAAGAGGTGCAGGAACCCTAATCATCCGAAAATACCATCCAAAAATAAGTGCAGGAACCCTGTACCAAATCGGTACAAGTCACGTTTTTGTAGGCCTATTGCCTGTACGCATTTTGAAAAACTTATTTTGAACTTGTACAATGCTTTGCACTAGGGCTGGGCGATATGGAAAAAAAAACCAATATCACGATATGGATTACTTTAGATCACGATAACGATATATATCACGATATAGCACAATTGCATACGTTTTCAGTTATTCTCTTGGTAAAAATAAGAATAAAAAGATCCATTTTAAAGAAAGGTTGTTTTGCGACATGAAAAAATAAAGAGCAAACAGTTACATTAACTTATAGTGTGTATTGTGACAACATGAAATGTAATTTAATTATATTAAATGGTATAAAATAAAAATTACTATCACGATATAAACGATATAGGAGAAAGCTCACGATATAGACTTTTATATCACGATAACGATATATATCGTCATATTGCCCAGCCCTACTGTGCACGAGATAAATTCTGCCGAAAGGCTGATGATGAAAATGATGAGGAAGGGGAACTGGGTTCCCCTGAGTTCCCCCCACTTCAAGCACTAGTTGGCAGAAAAGGAATCACAGGATTATAGTCAGCTATTGTGCAACAGGAACTGCTTTATGTACATTTGTAAACACAGAGAGAACAGACAAAATAAGCACAATAATAAGAGGAACCAGTGTAAAGACCAATTTTTTTGTTCATACAAAGCCCTCTGTGTTGAACTAAAATGTTCCATCACTAATGATAGATATTGTTTCCTTGTACTTCCTCCACTTCAGAAGTGCACAACATGCACCTACATGTTCTAATCTACATGCACCTTCCTTTGTGCATAAACAGTATTTGGTCCAATTCTGCTTATATATAGAACAGAGGTTTTCAGTTGGATCTGGCCTTGGAACCACCATTTAGACGAAGCAGTAGTCTGTGGCCCACTGTGTTCGGGTATGTGCATGTTCTGGTGGAAGGATAAACTGAATATAGATTAGTTGATACTTGTAATACTCAAAAACACTCAACACTACAGTACGGTATATCGGTACAACAGTAATAAGGTTGGAACTCTGTTCTTTTTAGTCGTATATAACACTTAAATTGCATTTCACACACCATCAGCAATCCAGCCACAGACCACTGGTTGAAAACCCCTGATTTAGAGCAAACACCTTGGGCCTAATACTACAAAGCTGGTTCAGGAGTAAACCAGGTTAAAGGGGTATGCCACTATTTTGGGGCTTAATACAGTTAAAATCGTTGGCCAGGGTTTATAAAGGTGGTAAAGTGTCTTATTTTTCATGTAAGCCGTTGTCTTGCTTTAAGACAAGTTAAAAGAGGGAATATGTCGCTAAGCTAGTGAAAGTCAATGGATCCGTGTAGCATTGTAGTATGCTACACGGATTCATTGACTCTCACTTGCTTAGCGATATATTCCCTCTTTTAACTTGTCTTACAGCAAGACAACGCTTAACATGAAAAATAAGACACTTTACCACCTTTATAAACCCCAGCCAACAACTTTAACTGGATTAAGCCCCAAAATAGTGGCATACCCCTTTAAGTTAAGTGGTAAATCATCTAATAGAAGAGCCTGGAGTCCTCATTTGGGTATCCAAAGAAACCTATATCCACCTGATGGGGTTGGAGAGGTGAAACTTGTTCCGGTACATAACACATGAGTTCTGATAGTGCCATGCTCTCTGATGGAGGTCTTGAAACACATGGGTTCCCCAACTGATGACGAGTCTGTGTCGGTCGACTGACTAGTTCTCACAATCTGCAATCCGTGGAATACTCCGTAAACATTGACTGCCTCTGACGTTGGTGCCTCTGTCTGGTCTTTGGAGTCAGCCTTTGACTGCTGAAGATCCCACTCAATGTCCTGGAGATACTGCTGCAACTCAGTTTGCAGAGGCTCTCCGTCTACTTTCCTCCTTTTAGCTTCATCGAGAAATGACAGTGTAGCATCATCGTCCTCCTGATAGGGCCACAGGCATCTTTTCAATCCAGCCAGTGGGCTCGCAGACCCTAGCTGTGAACTCAGACCAGAGTCAGAGGGAAACCCACATGCTTGGTCTGTTGGTGTGTTATTCAGCATGGATGAATAATAGTTTTCTTCGTGCTGTGTGTTGTGGACTGCAGTATACTCCCATTGGTGCTTATCTAAGCTGGGTGGACGCTTCTGTGTAGGTGAGCAAGACAGGTCGTGAGGTGATGGCAAGCAAGCGGCAGCTTGTTTAGGTGGCTCCGTTGATGATGCAACTATCCTATTCTGCAACACACACACACACACACACACACACACACACACACACATTACAATATAAAACCTGTAATGACACCTGATTATCTTGGCTTTAAGAAACACTTCACAAGTCACTTTGGAGAAAAGTGTTGGCTAAATGTACTGCAACATGCAGTGACAGGCAACTTAGATTAAGAGGCTACAATCCAGTGCCATGCATATTATTCCAAATGAACTGGTTTTACCGGTCCAAATGGAGCGATTGGACAGATACAACCATTTGATTTGGAATATGTGGTACTGGATTGTATCTTCTGAATCCAGGTTACCCATCACTGGTACCATGCATAGCCCACTATGCAGGGGGGACACATGCAAGGGAAGGACAAACAGGTCAGTTGTTTTGGGCCCAGGGAGATGGGCCCCCCCTCCGAATTGAGTTGTCATTAAACTGTACGTTTTGAGAGGTTTTAGATTACTTTATCCTCGGCTTGACAAAAGCTGTCAGCTACCCTGCTGTGCAGTATTACACAACACACTTTACATGATGGCTGTATGAGACCACTCCTTTTGCTTTTATGAGCTTTGCCAGCTGCTCTGAAAAGTATGCATACAAGATAAAAGATATAGTGTATGCATGTTGCATACAATCTATGCAATATTACAAGACACTTCACATGACTGTTATTGCATTTGACCACACCACTCCTCTTACGTTTATTATCTGTGCCAGCTGCTCTGCCTGCCGGACAAGCTCCTTCAGTTGGGCATTTCTCTCCCTCAGCGCAGAGATCTCGTCCTGTTTTCTCTGCAAGGCAGTGTGGAGCTGAGGAGGACGGATGACATTGTTTTTAGTTGGTGACACACACATGAGGGATTTTCATTACAATGCGAGTAATTCACCAAGTGGTAATGGAGTGAGGGTTTAGCGACGGCCAAGTCAATGTTTTGTCATTATGGACTTATCCACTAAGCTGTAATGCATCTATATTTTTAGTTGCATAAAATCACATGATATTGTGGAGAAGATAAGAATCTGTCATTGCGTCATTGTGCAGTATTTCACACAGAAAACCAGTTCAATGCCTCAGATACTCCACCAGAAAGTAATTGTCCCTTCTACTTGCAAATACCAACATACATTTTTCTTTTAGTCCATCCTTATCAGCATTGTGATTTGCAAAGAAGGTGGTGCAAAATAAATACACTTTGACACATTAATCTGAATTGCTGCATAAAAATGGTGATATTGTCAGGATGGATGTACAGTGATTCCAAAGCATACCTGTCTGTTCACCTCCATGGCACCATCAAGATTTGTTTGTTGCCCAGCAGTATCTGATGAATCCGTAGATACCTGGGACATCCATGTGGTTTGGGCTGGGGGGAAATAATATGCAGAATACCTGAATATGAATAGCACTATTTAATGGTCCCTTACATAAGGTGGTTTAGAACTTTTTAAAATTACATTATATTACTTTGGGGCAAGACAGCAGAATCATGCCAAATGTTAGACTAAATTGTGTAGCATGCGTAATAGCGGCCTTATGCGCCATTGAAAAGCAAAAACACTCACCTGTGATGAAATCAAGACTCCCATCATTTCCAGAGACGTCCGCAACAGTGTCACCTCCATCCCTCTTATTGTGGATAATAACAGTAAAGATAATTATTAGTTCAATGATTACAGAAATAAAACATGAAAAGGTCATACAGGTACGTTTGTCTGTTTTACCTGATAATGGCTCTCATAAGAAGACAAACGTGTGTAGAAGCAAGCCTGCATCGCTGTCTGCTCTAGATGTGCTGAGGAATGATGCGGAGACTGAAGGAGGAGAGTGTGCAACGGAACGTCACCACGCAACTTTAACTGTTGTCGTCAGGTGCAAGTTTGGCGTCGCATGCCTTGACTCCCCGCGCGCTTTCGAAGCGCCTGTGGATTTCTCGCGGCCGGTTTAAGCGCCATTTCACCCCCCTCAACTAAGTAGCCTACTCAAGACAGAGACAGAATATGCTTTACTTTACTATGTCAACATAAGATGTCTTTTGTCCTATCGATTACCATTAATAGACCCTGTTGAAGTAAGAGGTTGCCGTTTCCGCAGTACATTTTAATCCACAACGTTGACTTTGGTAATGGATAGCCTAGCCTATGCAACTTTATTTTCCAGTTTTCACGGCAGCTAATTCACTTTAAACGTAGCCTAGTCATTTATTAATTACGACTAACAGTTTTATTTAATCAAACGTTTGTCAACTTCCTGGTCAGGTGTGGCAATGAACTCATGACTAACTGAAGCAGTTGCGCGCAAGGCCACCCACCAGCATGTTCCATCAATGTCTGTGTTATCTGCAGGACAGTGTGCATTTACCGCAGAAAGCTGTTTGCTGTGGAGAGGACAATAGGCCATATCAAGGGAAACGCCAGGCCCCGTAAATTGTTCGTTTTTGTCTTCAGGAAATAAACTTGCGAATGTAAACCATTCCACACAGACCTGACATACACAGTGATGTAGGTTGCGTTTAAGGCAAAGACAGCAGAAAGATACAGGAGATTGATGAGATACCTACAGCAGTGACTGTCTGCGTTTGCATTCAAGAATTGAAGGAATGCAATGGATTTGCAGCTTGGGCAGCTTAAGCCTACAGTTTCCCCCCATTCTCACCCCCTTTTCCTCAATGGGTTCCTTCCTACCCAGTTCATTTCTTCCCACCTGTTACTAAGCAAGGTTGCCATATTGAACACAACGTTTTCCAACATGCCATATGTTATGGTGACATGTAAATAGCATAGTTTAATCAAATGTATGGTAATTTTTCCATTCACACATGGAGTACACCGCAAGGAAATGTATACATCAGTGATGTATTGTAGGCCTAGCCTACTGGACTGGAGGAGTGGAGTAGAAATACAAGTACTAAATCAAGAAACTCACTTGAGTAGAAGTAGAACAGCTCTTCTAATTCCATACTCAAGCTGAAGTACTAAGGTATTCAAAATGTATTGCAAGTAGATGTGTCACAGGTAGGGGACGCACGTATTTTTGGACGGCGCCCCCATTTAACCAACTACCACCCTGAGGAGAACACTGTACACAACAACACATGCGAGGAGACAAGGGATGAGTTTTAGTCACAAGTGTTTATTTTCTTTACCCTAACCCAGTCCTGTGTGCCCCGAGGGCTCGATTGTCCATAACAGTCTTTTTCGCCCAGGAGGGGCTCTGTCCCATCAGTCCTTTCGGTCAGGTGAGCAGGGGTGGTCGTTGGAGAGGGAGGGCAGACTGGAGGTGGATGAGGCTTCTTCCTCTCGTCGCGTCGGTGTAGCTGGGGGAACAGAGGGAGGAGTTACCAGCCAGTGTTTCTGGTTCGAGTCGGCCAATACAGACTGTTTACTTTTAGTTGTTTAAGTGCAAAACTACTGGCGCTCCGCACAAGTATGGATGCGCTGCTCAACACACGTGAATAATACGTCACACTTCAAAGTTGTAAATGCACTGCAATCGGGTCTAGTTAGGCTACTTGGCAAAACCAGTACAAAACACACCGTGAGCTTAAATGAGCAGCCATCCACACTAGCGTGGAGGGTGTAGGTACTATAGTGAATTTACTCTCACACTGTATTCACTAGCCCAGTGGAAGGCCGAGAGAGAGAGAGAGAGAGAGAGAGAGAGAGAGAGAGAGAGAGCACGAGAGCGAGGAGGAGACTAGTGGCCCGGCGCAGCCTGTGCATTCCGGGAGCGGGGCTTCAATGGGAGGTCACAGAACCCAGTGCATTTGAGGTACGAATCGGTTACTTAACTCATTGAGGGGTGAACGTCCTTTCACCCCTCCGGAGTTTCCAACGCGTTGAATCAGGCCTGCGCTCGAGGCGCGCACCATCGGGCAGTATGCCAACACTTCACCGGTCACGCCACAGGCCTCCGTCGTCCGGATCCATAGGATCATCTTCGCGCACCTCACCGCTGCTTTCTTGGTTCTGTCCGGCTACCGGTAGAGCCTCCCCACGGCCCCCTCCTGCACAGCTGCTCGGCCGCAGCCACCTCTCCGGAGCCCTCTGTAACTTCTCTCACTTGTCGGCGTCTTCTCTCCCCCCGTCCAGTCTGTCGCTCTGTTTCACATCAGTCATTAAAAACCCTCACCTGTCCAGTTCGCACCAATCATCTTCCCTCTCTTTGCCGCCAGTCACCTGCATCCCATTGTCCCACAATTAAAAGGCTGCGCACTAAATAAAAACAATCCAACTAGTCCCAGTCCTCTGTTTACATTCAGCTGTCCGTCACTACAAATGTCCCCACGAGAAACAAGTTCATTTTTTTGTTCCCTCCCCCACTTGTCCTAGTCACCCCTGTGACAGATGTGTTTTAAAAGTGCTTCTCGAGTACTGAAAGTAAAAGTACAAGTGATTGAGAAACTGCTATTCAATTACTGGAAGTACAGTACAAGAAGTATTTAAACATTACTACATTAGTTCTGAAAGTAAAAGTACAAGTACAAAAGTCCCTGTTGTGTAAGTTGAGCCTAATGGTAAACATTCTAATAGAATAGCCCAGATGCATCATTCTCCTAAAGGCAAAGGACTCTAATATAAACAGGCTAACCACTGCCCCAAGGTTATTTTACTCAGGCTTTACTTTTCATAAACTAGTTACTTCAATACATAAAAAAATATAAATATGTAGTGAAGTAAAAGTGGAAGAAATAGGAAAAAATAATACTCCAATCAAGTACAGGTTTTGGATTGTAGTACTTAAGTACTTATACTTTGTTACTATACAACTCTGGTATACATCCAATTATGGACCAAAATGTGCACTTTAAAAAATCTTGAACTATACATGTAATACAATCCAATTTCAGTTGTGTATAAAATGACAATACAACAGTGTGGATTTTCATTTAATCGTTTTATGTGAAGCCTACTTAAAAAACATTTCTGATTTACGGTAAGAACACATTGTTTGAAATGATTCATGCACTGTATGGGTTGTGGGTTTGCAGCATCCCAGGACACTGAATGGGCTCCTCAACCACAAACACAGTTAGAAGGCAGCTACATACATAGGCCTACACCACACACACACACACCACAAAACCAAAAAAGAAGACTGTTGAATTGTTAAAATTGTTTTATTCCCATTTGGCAGAGGAGTAAAACAAAACAAGAAAACAAGGCCTACGTAGCTGGTGAGACATTGTCTTTCTGTAGATAATAAATCATCATGACACAGTCATTTCTCCCACACAGACCTCCTGAGGTCTGCCACACCATACAATTTAACAATCCATAATGTCAGATAATCTAAAATGGCATCAGTCAATAATACAATGATCCAATCCACTGATCAGTCAGTCATACTGTATGTAAGGATTTACTCATATGAGGTGAAGGCTTTGACTGGCATCATTTCTGGATCATGTCATGTGCTCACTCTTGATCAGGTCTGTAATCATGTGTATCGTCTTCTCATCTGAGAGAGAGAGAGAGAGAGAGAGAGAGAGAGAGAGATCTATCAATTACCGGCTTCAACACATAAACAGCAGCATTTCCTCTGAGGCAAATTAGATGCTTGGAATGTGATGAAAACCAACAAAGAATAAAATAGAATCTGATTATTGTTTGTAACTGCGCAAAATGCGATTTATACATAATTGTTATGAGATTGACGGAAACAGAAGATGAAGATACATTATATTTATTGTTATGTGTACGTGAATTCCAGAATTCATTTGCAATGAAAAGCTTCCCTGCTCGGAGAGTGCAAAAAAAAAAAGTTAGGAAAAAATATTTTACAAGTTTTTTAAAAAAAACATTGCCATTTAAAATAGGCAGGTTGAAGGAAAAAAGGGAGAATTGATGAGTGAAGGAGTGGTTTCATTTCTATGGCGAAGAAGAAAGAGGAGGAAGAAGGAGGAGGAGTGTGTGCAGTGTCTCAGGGCAGGGGTACCTTCCAGATTCATCTTGGGGTTTTGCAGTTTCTTCTCCAGTAGGGAGTCGATGAGGCAACGCAAGTGCTTGAAGATGACACCAATTCTCACCGGGGCCTGTGAAAAGGTCAAGGGGAAGGGTGTGTGTGTGTGTGTGTGTGTGTGTGTGTGTGTGTGTGTGTGTGTTAGTATCACCAGCAAAAATAAGCAAAGGACTCATTCACACATCAACACTACTGCAACATCAATAACCACCTCATTAACTATGAATACGCTGTGTGATAATCAAACTGGACACAGAGGTGTAGAACACAGAAATAAAAGACAAGTAAAACCCAAATTATGTACAGTGGAACAACTGGTGTCACAACTATGTAATATCATGTACCAATATTGTAATTATAAATTCACTTCTTTCTACATCTCTGAGAGAATATTCACCATAGCACATGCATCAAGCCAGACCAACCAAATTAGAGTTTTATAACAGTTTGACTGACTATTTTAGTATGGGTAGTGATGAATACATAAAGGCATAAAAGGACAGTAAGTCCTAGTTGTGTCAAAAGTCAGCCCTCCAAATTGTGTTTAAAAAATTTTTTTTACAGAATATAGCACACAGTCACGTACCACTGTGTTTTAAGCTGTCTGGGCCCTTTCATTTTGATTTGTACCATTATCGAACCACCACTATGAGTTTTTGAGAACATAAAAGAAACACTACACTAGACATCAGTATCAGGAAGTTCAGAGTGGGGAAATGAAGGCTTTCAAGGGGAAAAATAACAAAACAGATCAGATCTTTGTTGATAGGAGGATCAAGTAGTCATATCAACAGTGAGTCATCTTGCTATCCTTGCAGTGCAAGAACTTCTGTCGGACATATATGGCAATACTGGGCGCAAGGGGAAAATATTTTCAACTCTACAGTCAGTCAACTTAGGTCAACTCTGCAAGTCAGTCAGTCTGTCACTGAGTGAGTGACTTCCGGAATTGACCCATGTTGATTTGTAGCGTATGACACGCAGGGCTGTAATGCAACTGAAAATTCAGTTTGGCTGGTGGAAAAGAGAAGTTATTAGCCACTTTGACTGTTTGTAAATGCATGTTTGGTGATACCCTTGATGATATGCAAGTGTGATTCACAGACCTGGAAGTGTATCCAGCCGTCCACTGAGACGAGTCTCTCGCGGTGCTGGACAGTGATGTCCCCTCCGAACAGTAGCATGGGGAAGGGGGAGATGAGGGTGGTGTCCCGGAGAAACACCTTGGTGTACTTGACCTGGAAGTAACCCACACGAGAGGAGAACAAGGCTGTGTTGTTACTCAGCATAAAGAGAAAACATCCTCTCCGAGTCAAGATAATCTGACTGATCTGACTAAGGGTAAACAAGGAAGAAGATAACACTAAGCTGTGACTTTCATTTTAAAAAAAGAAAAAAACACAACACAACACACAATGCAAGCATGACTGTGTAAGCATGTGCTGCGGTACCCTGAATGGGTAACCTGTCCATGGGGACGCAGGTTCAAATCCAGCCTGGGCCATTTCCCAACCCTACCCAATATCTCACTTTCTGATTACTTTCATGTCCAATGTGTTCACCTGTATTCTCTCAATAAGGGTACAAACCCCCCTAAAAGTATATATATATATTTTTTAAAACATGACAAAATGTTTCCTACGTAGTATGGACCTCTGTTTATTGAATGGTAACTGTATTCACATGTTACGATTTCAACATGTGCATGTATTGAAAGTAATTATAATATTTGTGGATAAAAATAATGATTAACCCTTGTAGTACAATGTGCACAACCAACACAATTTGATCAAATTCTACAACACATTTCTATTTCATATTATTACCATCTCTGTATATGTAAAATAGTGTTTATTATTGTAATCATCATACAGGTAAGGCACGTGTATCTGTAAAGCTTGTCATACACAGTTGCAGTTTGATGTAGTTCACAAAATAAATAAGGACAAAGCAGAGGGCAAGCGTACAGAGGATAGCAGAATAGCAGAGATACAAATCTTTGAAGTTGCATCAAGGCAGGGGCAAGATCTCTCCTCTTTTGTGACCATGTACAACACTAATGCTTGAGCTGACCGAGTCCCAGGCCAGACTCTTGACATGATATGCATGTGTGTACAAAAAAACCCACACTAACCCCCTATTGCATCTGCACTTTTTGTTCTGTACATTTTCTGTGCACTTCTTATCTGCTAGTGATGTTGGCTATGATTATGTACTCGATTGTAAGTCGCTTTGGTTAAAAAGCATCTGCCCAATGTAATGTAATGTACTGTAATGTATTGTAATCTAATGTAATGTACTGTAATGTATTGTAATGTAATGTAATCTAATGTACTGTAATGTAATGTACTGTAATGTACTGTAATGTAATGTACTGTAATGTAATGTACTGTAATGTAATGTACTGTCTGTCTAGCGACTCACCTTCTCCTGGTAGAGGAGCCAGCCGTGTGTCTGCAGGTTGCGGTTGACGGAGGAGGGGTGCACGGTGGCTTTGCCCTGCGGCGTCTCCGCCTGGCATTTGGCCCGGTCCTCCAGGTCGACGGAGGGCGTGTACAGGATACGGCCCACGCTGTCGTACAGGCCGGCCGTCAGCACCGCGTTCAGCAGAGACACCTCCCTCCTGGACAGGGGCCCCTCGGACTTGTCCTGAGGACGCCCACCACCGCGAGACTTGGAGGAGGAGAAGCCGGCCTGCTCCACCATGCGCATCAGTTCCTGTTTCACGTCCTAAAGAGTACGGATAGAGATAAGGGTCACACAGTGCCGACATGGAGTATGGACGGCGATAAGGTTCACACAGTGTTGAGATTCACAAGGGAAAATGTTTTGCGGTTGTGGTTTTCAGGAACAGTCTTAAGAGTATCAGACATTTTGGCCTTGGTCGTATCCCAAACGACTAAGGCACTGTACCGTCATGCTTGGGACCCAGGTTTGATTCCAGCCTGAGGTCATATCTCTATTCTCCCCCATCTCTCGTCCAACTATTTCCTGTCATTTCTTTATGTCACTATCAAATAATGGCATAAAAAGCACAAAGATACTTTTCAAAAGTATCAGACATTTTTGGGCTGCTTGTGGACAATGGAAATTCAGACATGGGGTTTGGTATCGAAACCACATCTTGCAAAATACCAAATGAGCAAAATGAGTCATGCTTATAAGGTCATCTCACTGATTCATTGGTTTTGCAACCAGCTGGTGAAGGCTTTGACTTGACCTGTGCCAGACGTGGGTGGGTGATTCTCACGAAACGCGCAACAAAGTTGTTTTGACAACCATTTTTTCAAAATGCTTTTTTGATTGAATTTCTTTTTGAATCGGTTACATTAAAGTGTACAGTTACTAAGCACAATAATATCAACTTTCCTGACAACTATTTAAAACAATTTTTTTAACGTTTTAAAAGTCCATGTCTGCTAAAATGCTCATTACCGCAATTTTTGTCTTTCATGAAATGTATTAGGAAACTTAATTGTTCTTGCAGTTTTGTTCATTGAATATTGATAGTTGTACTAGGGGCTACATAAAACACTCAAAAAAGTTTTTTTCCTTATTATTGTAGTTTAAGAATTTTACCATTTTACCTCATTACCGCAATAGGATCATTTGTTTTCCTCTTTAATTTTAGAATAAATCAGTGAAAACCTACAATTTCGGTCCAAAAATATATTGAAGTGAAAGAAACATGAAAGCTACTGTGTTCATAAAAAATATATATGAATACAGTTTTCCTTTAGTACTTTTTTTTTACAATTAAGTGCTCATTTCGGTAATGAGGGATACATTTCGGTAATGAGAATGAGTTTTCGGTAATGAGAATAAGGAGGAATAAATTGAACTAAAGCCTAATATTAGTAAGTGATGTGATTTGTTATTATTATTAGCACAATGACAGAGTCTCCAGGGCAGAACTAATCAAATGACACCTAATAAGATGATAAATATATTCTATATAAAACCATTCATTAAGCTACTGAAGGATATTGGGATTCAAGACTTGACCCAGCCAAAGACCATAAAAGACCATAGGTCAGGGGTGGGGAACCTGTCTCGAGGGCCATTTGAGGCCGTTTAATCAGGCCCCCGATATAAAATCAATGTTATGCAGCTTCACATGAAATATGACATATTTTGTAAAGGAATCAACATTTGCAATACAATTAAGTTATATTCAGGGGGACTAGAGAAGGTGGGGTCTGTTTTAAAGGTGGCTGCCTTCAATATAGGCCTAATGTGCAGGGGGAAATCCTCAGATAAATTTGAAGAGGCCCCTCGAATGAAAAAGGTTCCCCACCCCTGCAGTAGGTGAAGAGGTGAGGGCCCTCCTGGGCACCAAAGTAACATCATAGTATAGGGGGTGAAGGCCATGGGGTGCACTCTGAATTTAAAGTTAGTCCATCATCAAAACACCGGAGGGTAGCCACCTGATGACCCCAATGAAGCGCATACATCCCACTCCTCATCCCCACCCTGAATGACATCACAACTCACCACTTATCTCTCCAGCCAAAAATCTATAGTGGACCAGAAATCTAAATCTGTCATGAGGAAAATCATGTCGCAGTGCAAGGTCGTGCACTGGACTTTTTTTCTGACTCAGCACGCACCGGCAACTAGGAAGTAGGTAGTAGAAGGAACAAGAGATGACTAGAGTAGCTTGTATGGTATGTGGGTTCGGTACACCTTGGTTTTAGGGTCACAGTTCGGTACATTTTCGGTACAGTATCACCATAATGCTGTCCGGACCAAAGCTGGAATTCACAATGAACGTTATGTGTTATGAAATATCACTGAACACCACTAACTGCTTGTGTTGCACATTGCACATCAATGGCAGTCATGGGTTACGTCATCATCAGACTCCCGATTCCCGACCCGTCAGGTTGGTGGAGGGAGTAATTAACCAGTGATCTCCCCCATCCTCCTCCATGACTGAGGTACCCTGATCATAGTACTGCTCCCATTCAGGTGCTATTGGGGATGAGGCATAAATGCCATTCTTTTGTGTGCAGTGTTCATGTGTGTGCTGTGGAGTGCTGGATCACAATGACAATGGGAGTTGTAGTTTCCCAAGTGGGCTTTCACTTCACTCGCATTTTTGAAAAAGAAAAAATGTTTGGTTTTCAGGACAATATCAGACATGCCCATAATAGTATAGGGTGCATGAAACAGAATTAAAATGTTGTTCTCTTGCAGTATTGTTCCATTGCATTACCTTAACTTCCTTGTCATTTTCTAGCATGTTTGGTACTTGTCAACGGGTGGCACAATAGACTTGGAATTTTGAATTGCTGTGAATGGGCATTTTCAGCTAAATTAGTGCAAAGTGCATTTGGAGGCTGTTTTGATCCAGTTGCCTCTCCACTTACCCAGGACATCAAGAACCCACAGCATGACTAAAAGATGGGTACATGGGTGTTTGAGCATGGCTAAAGGATCGGAGTATGGGGCCTGAAACCTTGCTAAAAGTTGCAAACAACATGCATAAGCAGTTTCTAATTTGGGAAAGTGTAAAGGCAACTACAGCATTCCTCCAAATGATTTTTCTTACTAGTTTTGATTGAAATATTCTAAAAATTGCTTCACACTGAATTCGCTAAAAAGGCCTATTCATTGCTATTTCAAATGCCAAGCCTTTTGTGACACCACAAAGATTTTGGAAGGAAGTCAAGTTAGTAAAAAAGGATAAATACTCAAACCCACTACAAATGAGGGTATGACAACCAAACACAGGAAGCAAAAAAACTGTCAATTTCTGGAAAAGCACATAGACTTGAAGTGAGTCGATTTTGTCTCCCAACTTTTTCCCTTTTTGCCATCTACGCAATCTGACAACTTCACTGCGAGTGCTGGCTTCGTTGTTTGCAATTGCCTTTGCATTGGGTGACATCACTAGGCAATTTGACCATTTTTTGCATCAAAAGACCACATTTCGAGGGTGGAAACAGCCAGAATATTGATTCATGGGTTGGCATGTGAGCAAGAATTAAGTTGTGACTTGCTACTCTCAATTAACTCTCACAACAGGGTTTCTGGCCCATAGTCGATTAAGTTATTGTTCTTCCAAGGGTGGGACAAAATGTAAATGTTACCACAACATTAGCCAGAAAGGATGAGAACAGAAAAATGGTCTATGAACAACACCTATATGACCACTGAATTTAGCCTATGTAATGTATATGGAGATGATCACTTTTACAGACAACCCCCATTAGTTGAAGGAACTATTGTTTATGTTAGGCATTTACTTTTGCTTTGTTTACTTACAATATTGTATATCGAATATCGATTCAATTGCATATTTCAACCTGAAATGGATGCAATTTCACTTAACACTTCCATCAAGTGCTTTAACTATAATTAAGTGACATAGTGACAATATTTATACTGCAAAAATATAATTTCTATTTAAGGTTGCAGTTGCATGTTTAAAAATGTACATAAATAAAAAGCGAAATACATATATGTCATGAAAATATATTCTAAATGTAAATCACCATAGAGTCTCATTACCGAAATTGACAATCCTCATTACCGAAAGGTACTTAAAACATTGCGGTAATGAGAATGTGTATTGCGGTAATGAGATGGCTCAGCACAATAATGCTAACTGTAACTTCATTAATTATGACATAGCTAATTCATGACCATTGTTGAATTCTGAAAAGGAATACCCTATTACCAAGCAAGTTTAAAATGAAAAAATCTTTTTCATTTCGAAATATTGACTGATTTCGGTAATGAGAACCACTTTTGTCGTATTTGCATATTTTTGAGACAAATTGTGACATTGTACAGGCACAAACAATAAGGCTGACTAATCATGTAGCAATCTTGAATCTCCTGTTAGTACAGATGAATTGGAGGTAGTTTCAGCTCATATTGAAATTCTGATGGCTTTTAATTGTAGTTCTGAAATATATTGCGGTAATGAGAAGAAAAACTTGGGGACACGATCTTTTCTTGAAATATTCATTAGTGTTCATTATTTAAATTGCCAACAAGGAACACTTAATGAAACTTCGGACATAGACTAACGCTCTTGTAGTGTCATTTCTGTATTTTTAAAGTTTTTATTATGTTTTACCCTCATTCAAAGACCAGAAATTTTGGTCGGGACACATTTCGGTAATGAGAATTTGCCTATAAAATGCATAAAAAGTGGAAAATAAAAATAATATTTCTTAAAATGAACTAGTGTGCCAGAAAGTACACGTCTCGCTCTTCAGTCATGTATATTATCAAAAGAATCCCTGTCATATTTAACCATTAAAAAGTCATTGCCATTGTTTTTTTTAGCTTCGTGAGAATCACCCGGCTAAAGCTTTCTTAACAGTGATCACATCGTCGCCCATGAGAATTACCTCAATGGAGCCCTGCCGTGGCCAACCGGTAGGGCACTCGCCATGCAGCCATGCAGCTGACCCGGGTTTGATTCCCGGCCCGGGTCCTTTGTCAACCCCTCCCCGTCTCTCTCCCAATTCGCTTCCTGTCCACCTCTCACACTGTCCTATCAAATAAAGTCGAAAAATCCTTTTAAAAACAGAGAATTACCTCAATGGTTACAAGGGCGGTGTGGTTCAGGAAGTTCTTTCTGCAGTAGGACATGGCCGTTCGGGTTCCTTCACTGCACGCTTGTTTCCATCTAAGGAGAAAGACATGAGAGAAAAAAAAAACATTTGTGTCTCTAATAACAATGTGCCAGACCCCAAGAGAATTTTCACCACAATGTACCTGCGAATTGATAACGTCATCAGTACATGTATCTCGGTTCCGGTTTAATTTTTGGTTTGTGGCTGAACAATTACTGACAGATAACTAGAAACACTCAGAGAGCGCAGACCTCCGCCAAGGAAGCTGCTTGATGGAACATTTGACTATACACCCTGTCATTCTGCTTCCTTTTAGTGGAGTAAGAGACTGGAATGTTTTGTACTATTTACTGTATGTAGAGGACACATCATTGCTACTTTAAGATTGTTCGGGGCCCTGTTTTGTTGGTTACCCAAAATAAAGAAATCAAACGATATGTGTGTGCGTGTGTGTGTGTGTGTGTGTGTGTGTGTGTGTGTGTGTGTGTGTGTGTGTGTGTGTGTGTGTGTGTGTGTGTGTGTGTGTGTGTGTGTGTGTACACTGCATTGGGAAACTAACAGTACAAGAGCGCACAGGGTTTCTCCAGATCTCCTTTCACAACCCTTGTGAAACTATGCAGTCACTTGTATTCTTGCTCGTATTTCTTCACTTGTGGCTTTTTGCAGTGCACTCCAGGGAGTGAGCTCCTTCCTTGTTCTTCTCCTCCCTCAAGTATTTGGGGAAATACCTTGCCATATGCATGGGGAAATACCTTGCCATATGCATGAGCCAATAGTGTATATTCCCATACATTCATCTTGTGTAGTAAGTGTGTTGTGTTGATACTAAAATGGAAATGGCGTGGTATGCCGTGCTATAACTTCCTTGCTCTTCAAACATCTGCATTGCGGGGGCTACCGCGGCTCAGCGGGCAAAGCAAAGTGCCCCACCGCCCCACTATAAATTTGGGGAACTGGTTTAAAGGAACAGTCCCCCTAATTTCAAGAAATTGCTCATACAGTTGAGGACGATATTATTAGCCCCCCTCCTGAAATTAGACCTTTCTCTTGATTTCTCAGTAAGAATGACCATTATTAACCGTTTCTGTTATTCTGGAAACAAATACACTGATGGAGATAATGTTCAATGAGTTGAATTTGGATTTTTCTATTGTTACGATGAGTTTAAACAAAAAAGGGCAAAAATGACAAGGACAAAATTATTAGCCCCCTGATCATAAATAGTCAATATGGCGCCATTTATGAACCAAAACTGACAACAGGCTCTGATAAGTTGCTACCTAGGTTGGCACATGCCCCACTAGGGATTTTGGCCCATTTCTTCACTGCAAAGTGTTCTAGCTGGTCCAAATCGCATGGATGCTGAGCATAGACATTAACCACAGACTCTCAGTGGGATTGAGGACTGGACTATGAGCGGGTGATTCCAATATCATGGTTTTAGTGTCCTTGAAGAACCTCTGAACTAATCTAAATGTATGCTTTTGGTTACAATGTTGTTGGAAGACCCAGCAATCCAGATTCAGACCCAGACTCCCTGTGTCTGAGGCTGAATAACAGACTGAACTTGATGCCCCACCACTATGTGTAACTGTGGAAACTGCTTAGCCTCATTAGACCAAAGAAGCATTGGACACCTGCCTAGATGATTGTTATTGACCTGGCCTCACCTGGATATTTTTCCCCCTCCAAGAAAGACAGTTGTTAGGACTTGTCATCATATTGGGCTTTGTGGCCATCATCACAGAAGAACCCCTTTACTAAAGGCAGTGCATATCAGAGTGTTATTGAGCTTTGCCTGTGAACATTTGAAAGTCAAAAATGAGTTTTTAACGTCTCTGCTTTCATCTGATGATATTCAATTGCACCTGCTTTGATGCATGAATTCTGCTTCTGTCAGGTGAAGAAAGGGATAGGCCTTGAATCGTTATAAGATGGTTTGCACAATTAAACATGGTGGTGGATGCATCATTCTGTGGCAGCCTCAGCCACAGGAAACCTTGTTTGGGTGTACGGCACCATAAAAACTGAAAACTATGATAGAATGTGGAAAGTGACCTTGCAAAAATATGCTCATAGAGGGAGCTAAGATCTTCACTGGATCTTTCAATAAGATAATAACCCAAAACTTGCATCCAAAATAGTTCAAATGTTCTTCAAGGATACTAAAACCATGGTCATGGAGTGGTTCAGACCCCAATCCTTTAGATAGTATTTGAAGAGTGCTGAAAATGAATGTCCATCCTCAACATCCATGCAATTTGGACCAGCTTAACTATTTGCGATGAAAAAAATGGGCCAAAATCCCTGGTAGGACATGTGCCAACATAGTTAACAACTAATCAAAGTGCCTGGTGTCAATTTTTGTTCATAAATGGCACTGTATTGACTATTAATGATAAGGGGGCTAATAATTTTGTCCTTGCCATTTTTACACTTTTTTGTTTAAACTCATTGTGAAAATGGAAAAGTCCAAATTTAACTTATTGGATACTATCTCCATGGTGTATTTGTTTCCAGAATAACACACATGTATTAATAATGATCATTCTCAATGATCAATGAAGAGATATGTCTAATTTCAGGAGGGGGGCTAATAATATCGTCCTCAACTGTATGTAGTTAAAGGGACACTGTGCAGGAAATGGACAAAAAATGTACTGCAACTATGCTGCTCATTGAAACTGGGCTGCCTATTGCCAAATTTGATCTTTACATGAAAGTTTACTAAGTAGTAAAGAAATATTTTCTAGTATGGTCCAAGTAGAGTTATTTTTGCAGCTAAAAATGGCGGACCATGGGGAAGATCCCCCTTTTCGTGTATGAAAAGTGCAATCTTTCCAGTCATAATGAACACTTAGAATTTGATGGTGGTGGTAAGTATTTATGAAAAAGGTAACATTAGTGAATGGGCAGCATGAATTCTGTAAATAAACAACTAAAAATCTCACACAGTGTCCCTTTAAGTCCCAGTAAAATATGAGAATACATAGGATTTTTCGTCTCTGTGTTTGCATTGCCTAGTTTAACAATACAGGGTGCCTACAGATATTCCTAAATTGAATTTACTACCTTTTTACTACCTCCAATTTTTTTTCAACTACCACTACGACATCGAGCTTAAACTGAGTAAAGAAATGAAATACCTTTCCAAAGCCTATTAATTACATGAATTAATAATGTTTTTTTATAGTTTAACAAGGTAATCATTGAGTGCATCAGTACAAGTTAATGCAGGGTATCTGTACAGGGTATCTGCTCCCTAGTCAATTTCTGCGCCAGACATTTGTCATAAACTGTTAAAGAAGTTTCTGTATGGTGCAGGAGAATTTTCATTGCTGCGCGGAATCCGCCCACACACACAAACACACACACACACACACACACACACACACACACACACACACACACACACACACACACACACACACACACACACACACACACACACACACACACACACGCACACACACACACACACACACACACACACACACAATTTTAGGTGTGGATGGTAGGGGCATGTCCATACCACTTTTGAGGTAAACCTAGCTTGTCCCCACCACTTTCACAAATACAATGCAAAAATAGCATACCTTGGCCATTAACCTTATTAATGTCCCCACCACTTTCCAAACCAAACCCACACCGGCGCCCACGCACGCACGCACGCACGCACGCACGCACACTCCTACACATAATTTTAGGTGTGGATTGTAGGGGCATGTCCATACCACTTTTGAGGTCAACCTAGCTTGTCTCCACCACTTTTTCACAAATATATATAATGCAGAAACAACATACCTGAGCCATTAACCTTATTAATGTCCTCACCTCTTTCCAAGCCAAATCTACACCCACACACACACTTTGTAGTTCTACAGAACAACAACCCAGTATTATTAGCCCATTAGATTAAAATATTACTAACCCAAGTCCTACAAAAAATAATTTCAAAATTAGGTATGTTTCAAAAATCTTAAATAATAGAGGAGTGACAGTGCACTTTACTATATGAGAGAAACACCTGTGGTGTCAAAAGGGTTAAAAAGGTGTGACTGCTCGTTTGGGAGTTTATTTCCCTAGCCTGAGCGAAAGCCCCCCAGCTCACATAGATGGCAGCATGAGGCGTTCTCAGGGGGAGCAAGAACCAGCAGTGCACCTTGTGGTGAATGCCTGTAGATAAGTCCACTTACAAACATTTCACGTGACACGGGGCAACCGATGCACAAGGGGTTAGCGATTTGGACATTTTCTCGTGTATATTCTGCTACTCGCCCGATTCATGTTACAATTTAAACGCACAGATTTTCCACCGCTTGCAACTCCCAGTACACTTGGGCTCAGTTCCGATTGCATTAGTTTACAGATGCATCACCCATCACGAAGCCCGAGGCGATTTTTAAGTATTGATTACCAACAGCTAATCTCAAACAGTCATCATGGAATTTATGAAATCATGTTTAGCAGGCCTTTCACACCCATTCAGGTTATGTTAATATTGTCATCTTGCAGATCTTACAAAATGCCTCCCACCTTCTGCCGCGCTGATGTCTAACGCAGGCCTGTCAGTTTCAACCGAACTAGTTTAGTAACAACTAGCACAATGCTATCACTAGCACAATGCTATCACAATGCTATCACCAATCTAAGTACTGAAAACACTGAGAAGAAAATGATACGCACATTCATGAATAAATAATGCTTGGAAATACTGCAAATATGTGAAAATCAAAAAAGGGTGGACTGCTCCTTTAATGTCTGATCAGAGGTCGTTTGCCAATCCCCATCTCTCTCCAACTCATTTCCTGTCACTTTCTCAAATGGTGCACTTGTGCACTTTAGTGTTCATGTTTCAGTGCATTTGCCGTATTAGTTACGCACTGAAACATAGTGCCCGAAGTGCACAAGTGCGCCATTTGAGATCCAACTACTCTCTCACTATCCAGTTGGAATTGGCATATTTGTGGTAACTAATGGCATAAGGAAATGTCAGACACCTTTGATTAAATGCATTCAAAGCAGATATACATCGCATCTGGTGGCACAGACAAAAATATCCATGTCATTCTTTTCTTCTGTTTTCTGCCTGAATCCGGTACACATTCAAATCTGCTTCGCTTCAAAACAGAACTACTTTGACGTCATTGAGAAATCTTACCCCAGGTATGCCTTGTACATGGTGAGGTGATCAGAGTTAGCCACCGCTAGCGCTGCTTTGGCCAGGTTAGCCTCGTCCTTCCTGCCCATCGGAGTGGCAAATGGAGATTTCTCTGTAATTGCTGCTGCTATAGTGGCCTGAGAAACAACACAAAAGGTACATTAAAAAGACAAACAGATTTCCTTCCAAGCATTTAAGAAAAGTTGAAATATCCAACACAACAAAGGCCAAGCGATAAAGGATTATTATGAATTGACTAGTTAAGCTTTACAAAAAAATTTAACTTGAATAAGTTATACACCTGCAGTTAGAAGCTTTTGTTTAACCCATTTTAACCTAAGCCCTTTTTGGGAAAAGGTGCCCTCTGCCTATTAAAACCTTAATATCTCAGCCTCTGAAGCACATAAAAACATGAGATAAGTTACATTTAAAAGCTAGAATCTTCATTTTGCACTAGAATGCGCTCATTCAGCTCTAACATACCCACATTTTAAATGAAACAGCTCAAATCTCAAGAACCTTAATGCAGCGTACATGTCGCTCCAGGACACAATGGGTTAAAGTATACGTGAACAGTGCAGACATCCAGCACAAGAACAAAATGAAAATCCAAAATGTACTAAAAAAGGTGATTTTGGTAAATCATATTTTGGACACTTTGCATGTTCCAGGTAAAAAGTTGGGAAGCAAGGATATTGTTGCGGTGAAGATGTATAGAGAAATACACGGGTGCATGGACCCACAGTTCACACACCGAAAAAGAGGTCAAGCACAAGGAGGTTTTTTTTTTTTTCTGAGAGCAGAGTAGAGCAGACGTTTCAGAGTTCTGCCCTAATGAGTGCTCTATCTGCTCACAGTGAGCCCACCAACTACTGAGCCGTAATTTAACAGTAAAAAGTCCCACAGAAAAAAAGAAAGAGTTTACCCCACCCACCGCTGCTGCTGCTGCTCCCAAAGGTCTTTCCTGACGAAGAAGACCTTACCTGGATTCTTACCTGACAAAGACCTTGACGGTCAAAACCTTGGTCCATATAAAATCAATGTGAGTAGCAGCAGCAGCACTGTGCAGGAATATTGTTTTTTTTTCCTTTTCAAAAGCTGAGAACTCACAATGGGCTCGAGGCAGCCCAGGATGCCGCCAAAGATGAGCATCTTGCCGATCTTGACGTTGACGGGCAGGGCTGCCAGGTGGTGGCCCAGCGGGGTGAGGGTGTGCTGCTCCGGGTGGCAGGCGCCGATCTTCCTCAGCAGGGTCACCGCGTTGCAGATAGACTGCTGCTGAGGGGCGTCCAGAGCCCGCGACAGGAAGTCCTCAGGGGAGCCGTACTCACACTTCTGCAGAGGACAGAGGAGGAGGAGGAGGAGGAGGAGGAGGAGGAGGAAGTGTTTCAGAAGTGAGACAGGTGTGAATCTTTGTCCCTTTTGTAATTTCTTTTGAATAAAAGTGCTTACGAGTTACGATAACATACAAGCAGCTAAGTACCAGTATACATGTCTAATGGTAAGAGCAGGTTAAAATGGGTAAAACATTTCTTTAAACCAAATGTTCACTCTTATGGTGCCAGCTAAACATCCATGCAGTTTTAAACTCTTTTTTTAATTATAGCAAACAAGTACAGTAGTTCAATTTACAGAGTAATTACCATAATATGAAGGCAAAGTTCTTCCAGGGGCACCCTCAGTATCTCCGGAATGGAATACTCCAGAAAGCCGTTAAATCTGAGATTGGGGAGGGGAAAAAAAGCAATGTCACTGTCGGGAGTACAAGCCTCTAATGGCGTTTAATAGTATGTCACACACACCAACACTGCTGCGTAGCTTTAAAGTGGTGTTGGTTGGTGTCTGGTGTCTTTGTTATTATAGTAATTATCACCAGTCAGTCACGTCTCAAACCTGTAACTAAGAAAGAAGAAGGAATAGGAAGGGCTACCAGGATCCTCAAAAGTCTTCTTAGAAAACACAGGTGCTCTTTCAGCCCTTGCGGGTGTTAAACATTAAAAAGAAACAGGAGAAATTGAGGCACTCCTGCTTACATATTTTTTTACTTGAAAAAGAAATAAAAAAAGGAATCTGCCAAAATCCAAAAAATGAAAGAGCAGAGGTACTCTGAGATTTGGGAGAAATATAAACAAAGCCTTTAATATAACATTGCGTGGCAGCCATACTGGCTGTCATCAGAGCATGGACACAAAGGAAGTAGGTCAAAGGTTAAAATGGCACCCATAGGTGTCAAAGTGGGTGAAGTCTTCACATATTATCGCACAGCATCGAGACCAGTGAACTAGTAACAAAAAAATGGTTAACTAGTCATAGCTGCTTTTACCAATAGGCACACTAGGCAGTCACCTAGGTCCCCACCAAAGTTGCCTATTGTAAGGGGCCCCCAACAGTCAGAGCCCACCATGGTAATAAATACCAGTAAAAATAATTAAATCATGTAAATATTTTGTCTACGGCCCCCAATTGGGTAGAAATGCTGCTGGAAGAAATAACTAAAAACAAACCTGCATTTGGTGTAGAGGCGGAAGCAGAAACCTTTACGAACGCGTCCTGCCCTCCCTTGCCTCTGGAGGGCGCTAGCCTTGCTCACAAAGGTCTCCACCAGAGAGCTCATCTGACTGCTCTCATGGTATCTAGCAACAACAACAAGAACAGAAAAAAGACCAAAAGTTTTGATTGAAGGGGATTAAGAAGAATCAGAGATTTTGGATTTGTTGTCTTTTTTGGTAACCAAAACATCTGCAAATTGTGTATACTGAAAATTGTGCAAAGAAAAAAAAACAAGGACATGTTTGTTTACTTGTTCTCTTTTGTTTTTCCGGTGTCGATGACGAACACCACATCTGGAATGGTGACTCCCGTCTCAGCGATGTTTGTAGACAAGACGATCTGCCCAAACATGGATTTGTTAAGTTAAACAATTTGTTTCAAATAAGTGCTGTCATGTAGAGAGAACATTGACCGAGAACAAGCTGTAGTACCTTCCTAACGCCAGAGGGGGGCACTGTAAACGCTGCTGCCTGATCCTTGAGAGTGGAGTGGAGGGCCACCAACCGATACCTGTTGAAATAGTCCCCATAATGCAATGAGACACGTCAGAAACATGTCCAGAGAACATTTTTTTTCATAGGATTCAGGATTAGAATATAATCTTTTAAATTATTTCCTGCCTTCTTTTGATATTCTATCTTTCCATGTTAGAATACACATGCATTAAAAATTATTGACTTCTATATTAGTGGGCAAACCTACAAAATCATCAAGGGATCAAATACTTACTACTACCACTGTAAGAAGAGGCAAGACCGATCTGTAGTTAGTGGGATGACAAATAGAGTTTGAAAAAAATACCTGTCTTTGGCGCGGAAGCGCTTGTCTGAAGAGAGGAGGTCGTACAGCTGCTGGATATGAGCAAGTCCTGGCAGGAACACTAGAATTGCCCCATCTACCTCGTTGAACTGTGGAGCCTTGTCTGTGAATTGCCATTTGATAAGAAGATAGGAAGTTAGTTTACCTCAGTAGAGAATTTCAGTTACCTCTCTACATTTTGTCATGAGACACTCGTATCAATAAGTGTCAATATTCTTTCCATTTGTCTGATGTCTACATCTTGTCTTTCTCGCAAGATGGGCAACGTTTAAATGATTTAATGAACACAATAGTGGGTTTTATGTTATATGAAATTAATAGAAATTCCACGTGGAATTTTAACCTCAAAACCAATTGTAAGCTGCGTCATCTTCTGCTGAGAGAGAGAGAGAGAGAGAGAGAGAGAGAGAGAGAGAGAGAGAGAGAGAGAGAGAGAGACACACACACACATAGTTGCTGGATCTCAAATGGCGCACGTGTGCACTTCGGGCACTATATTTCAGTGCGTAACTAATACGCCATAGGCACTGAAACATGAACACTGAAGTGCACAAGTGCACCATTTGAGATCCAGCAAGTGTGTTTTCTGCTGCTGTTCCTCACCCAGGTAGGCGAGCAGGTCCACCATGAGGTCCATGTTGATCTTGTGTGGGTTCATGTACTGCAGGGCGTGACGCGTTCGGCTGCTGAAGTGGTCCAGCTCGGGACCCAGGGTCCAGCCCGAGCCACCGTCCCTTGAGATCACCTCCTGGAAACACATACATACAACAGCAGCACACGGTCACACCCTAGCAGTACAATAGTGCAATGGCAGTCATCACTGTTGGGCAGTGGGGCAGCCGTGGCCTAGTGGTTAGAGAGTTGGTCTTTCAATCTAGGGGTTGCCGGTTCGATTCCCACCTGACCTCTCCCTACTGACATCTCCATCCATGGCTGAAGTGCCTTTGAGCAAGGCACCTAACCCCACATTGCTCCAGGGACTGTAACCAATACCCTGAAAAATAATAGTTGTAAGTCGCTTTGAATAAATGAAAGCGTCAGCTAAAATGCAATGTAATGTAAATGTAATGGGCAACCTGGATGCAGAAGCTACAATCCAGCACATTATATATCTGATCACCTCCGGACAATATAAAAGAATACATTCACATCCTACTGTAGCACAATGTACAGTACTAGCCGTTTGAAACAACCAGGAGCAATTATTCAAAAACAATTACAGTTTTCATTGATTCCATAAAAGCATCCCAGCAACTTCATTGCTTTTAAGTAAAATGAAAAGATTTGGACGATAGTCTCTACATACTAATACACTAATTGGGTTGTTTGAGAATGTAGCTGATTTATTTTCAACGGATTACTGTACTGTCTCTCTCCAAAATGAGGGCACCATTTTCAAAATGAACTGGCGTAATGTAACCTGCGTAAAAGTGCCACTAAAGCAGTACAATATCTACACAAATATAATTTCCTAGACCTAGAGGGTGGTGGATGAACCTGCATATGCCATTATACAATTAGGTGAGATGAAAACACTGCATTTGATTACTGATGCTTTAATATGATCACCCCAAATCAGACTACAGTTATGTAAGTCCATAATTACATAAACACAGGTGATGGAAAGGGACCAAGCAGTCATTTATGTCCAGTATCATTATCATTAATGCCCAAAACTTTATGTGAATCAACTGAACAGGGACCTATCTTGGGCAAGAATGAATGGATTGGATGAGAGAAGGGAGACAGAGAAGTCTGCTCACACACGCAAAACACACACACATACAATACACAAAATACACACACACACACACACACACACACACACACACACACACACACACACACACACACACACACACACACACACACACACACACACACACACACACACACAAAAAATACACACACACACACGCACACACAATATGCAAAACACACACACATGCGTGCACACTACCAACCTGATGTGCTTGTGTCTTCCCTCCCTTCTGGGTGACGTTGAGGCTGACCACCTCGTCCTCGTCCTCCAGGAACCTCTGGCAGTACTCCGAGTCCTGCTCCAGCAGGTAGCCCGTCTCCTCCACGATGTCCTCCAGGTGGAACACCTACACACACACACACACACACACACACACACACACACACACACACACACACACACACACACACACACACACACACACACACACACACACACACACACACACACACACACACACACACACACACACACACACACACACACACACACACACCATACACAACAGTGGCGTACACTAAGAACATGGGGCCTATGTACCAAGAAGCTGGTTCAGGAGTAAACCAGGTTAAGATTAGATTAGATTAGATTAGATTAGATTAGATTAGATTAGATTAGATTAGATTAGATTAGATTACACTTTATTTATCCCCAAGGGGAAATTCTTTTTCCAGTTTGCTCTGTAGATTAAAAAGAGAAGTAAAAATAATATCAAAATAAAAAAGTAGATACAAAATAAATAAGGTGATCATGCAGAAAAGTCCAGGAGTTTCTCTTTGTCCTTAATGGACAAATTATAGAGCTGCATGGCTCTAGGGACAAATGATTTCCCCAGTCTGTCAGTCCTGAATTTCAGTGCTCTCAGCCTCCAGCTGAACACACTCTTTTGTTGGATGATTGTGTTGTAGAGTAGGTTAAGTTAAGAGGTGAATCTTTAGGCCTACTATATTGAAGGTGACCACCTTTACAACAGACCCCACCTTCACTAGGTCCCCTGAAAATATAACTCATTGAAAATGATATTGCAAAACGCGCCGTATTTCATGTGAAACTGCAAAACATGAAAATTATATCTGGGGCCTGTGTCCTCTGCTTTTTTTATCAGTTGTGCAATAGTCTTGTGATATGATGTTATGTGTATGTCCTGTCTTAAGAGAGTGTTGCTCAGGGACGCACAATGAATTTCAGTGAAAACAGACGATAAAGTCTAATCGTATCGTATCGTATCGCATCGTATAAGACAACCTCAGGGGCCATAAACGGCCCTCGTGACATAGGTTCCTCACTCCAGCGCTAAACTGTAACTACAACACAAAGAGAGGCTGAGAGAAGCTGCACTAACAGTATCCACTCATGGAGGGACATCATCAACACTGTCCAAAAAAGAACAAAGCCCAAGTAGATATTGCAGTAAAAAGCTCTTCCACACAGCCAAATACTACACCTTCCTTTGCACACTGTGTGTCTGAGACAGGTCATTACTGAGGCACATCCTTGTAAAACCCATTATTTAACAGCACAGCTAATGCATCGGGGAAGACCCTAATACATACGGAGTGCTCGGGAATGAGTGTCATCTGACAACTATAAACACAGGTGTACATAGTCATTGGGGGACCACCACTTAAAATGTACTGCATGCCGTGACTACCATCACTGAGTCACTTGCCATCTGCCCCCCACAGGGCATTGGGCCAGGCATTGCTATGACTGTCTGTCTATTTTCCTGTCTGTGTCTGTTTATTTTCCGGTCTGTGTCTGTGTCTGTCTATTTTCCTGTCTGTCTGTCTGTCTATTTTCCTGTCTGTCTGTCTGTCTATTTTCCTGTCTGTGTCTGTCTATTTTCCTGTCTGTGTCTGTCTATTTCTGTCTGTGTCTGTCTATTTCTGTCTGTGTCTGTCTATTTTTGTCTGTGTCTGTCTATTTTTGTCTGTGTCTGTCTGTCTGTCTGTCTGTCTGTCTGTCTGTCTGTAGGGCACACCAAACACACATCAACAAGCCAAAACCGAACCAGCCAAACCGAATATATTCTATGTAAAACTGGAATATTCCCTGCATATACGCAACTACGCTCGTTGAGCAGCATATCTGTATGAATTGAGCTATACAACCTTGATGTTATTTATTTTTTCCATGTTATTATTATTGCTATTATTAATCTTAGTATTATTATTAATATTATTAATATATTCCCGACGTGCCTCAACAGGGAAGGTCCTGCCGGGGATGGTGATGACAGGGCAGCGGTTGAAGTAGCTGGCGAACTTGTCACAGTCCACCGTGGCACTCATGAGGATCAGACGCAGGTCCGAACGCTTCAGGACCAGGTCCTTCAGGATGGTCAGCAGGAAGTCCGACTGGACACTACGCTCATGGACCTGTGGAGAGAGAGAGGGAGAGAGAGAGAGAGAGAGAGAGAGAGAGAGAGAGAGAGAGAGAGAGAGAGAGAGAGAGAGAGAGAGAGAGAGAGAGACTGAGTTAAATGCATGAACCGTAATTGGCAGATATTGGTAAAACTTAAAAAAAAAACACTTGTTGGTAGACAAGTCTGCTTATGTCGATGTTTAATAAGTGCACACAAACATAGTACAAATCAGTATGAATTTATACGGTGCAATCACTTATGAATATTTCTCTCAAACGCCAGGAAGGAACAATTCCAGGTGATGGCAAATATGGAAAAAAACACCACACTCATGTGACTGACAGCGGCCATCCTAGATAATGCCGGAGGTGAAATAAGGAGTTAGTGTATCCACACATTACAAATTAGTAGTAGAGGACAAATGGTTGCAATCACTTACATTATTTGCCCCCTCTAATGATAATTACAGGCATTACAATAACTATCCACTAGCAGTGGTGCATTCTGCCCTACAAAGGTAAAGTGCAGTAACTACATATTTTTGGTTCGGCTTATGGTCCAAATGTGTTCAGATATTGCCATGCCAAATTTGCAGTATCTACAATATCCAACCCAATACCAATACTGTGAAGGCCTTTTTTTCTCAGTTTCAATGTTGGAGTAGTTACTACACTTTGCCTTTGTAGGGCAGCATTGGCGGCTGCTGCCTCACCTCGTCCACGATGATGTGCGTGACGGAGCTGAGCAGGCGGTCCTGTTGCAGCTTCCTCAGGAGGACCCCAGTGGTGCAGTACAGCAGGCGCGTACTCTCTCCTGAGCGGTTCTCCATGCGGATCTGATAACCACACAGCGACGACTGGGGAAACAGACAAGAAGGATTATTATTACAGTACATTGTACAAAATTATTATATTGTATAATACCAAGGATTTGTCTTTTTATGACTTAATTTCAGAGAGAATAGTTGAGAAAGACAGGACATTATTGGGGAGAGAGAGACGGGGAGGGATCGGCAAATGACCCGGTCCAGAATCGTCCCCAAGTCGCCAGAGTAGCAGCCCAATGCCCTATCGTTAGAGCCACGGTAGAGCCAATATTGTTTAGTCCATTTATGACTTTTTTTGTCTAATGCCACTGTGTAATGATAAGAAGTGTGAATGTTTTCAATCTGAACTACAGTAGACTATCCTGTTTGGGATGTTTGGGTTCTACCAACCTGCTAGTATCCACCAATAAGTGCAGTATGTACTGTGTATATTTGCTGTATGTGCAGCTTGATCTCAAATGGTGCACTTGTGCACTTCAGTGTTCATGTTGTATGGCGTATTAAAAAGTGAAGTGAACAAGTACACCATCTGAGAGTGACACAGGATGTGACTCCTCACCCGTCCACCGGGCCCGTCGTCACTTCCCAGCTCCTGGTTGACGCGGCTGGCCAGGCTCATAGCAGAGATCCTCCTGGGCTGCGTCACCACCACATTACACCTCCTTCCTCCTCCTCCTCCTCCTCTCTGGCCTGACAGCGCCTCCTGCAGGATGAACTGGGGCACCTGCGTGCTCTTGCCACTGCCCGTCTCACCTGCCACCACCAGCACCCGGTGCCTGGAAGGGAGTAAGGAAGGAAGTCAAAATTGATTTTACAGCGCTTTTCACAGACAAGACAGTCACAAAGTGCTTTACAATTTGGTTTGACAATAGTGGGATTAAGAAGGGAGGAAAAATATATACAAATACAGTATATACAATTGTGAGGTAAAGTGAGGTAAAGTAAAGGAAGTATAGTAAACAAAAATAGTTATAAAATAAATAAAAACAAAACAATGGGCCTGATATAAGGACAAAAACATACATAACAAAAGTTTAGCCAATAAAAAAATGTAGCCAATAAAAAGCTTGCCTGGCCACCGCCTCGAGCACCTTCTCCCTCTGCTGGTACACTGGCAGCTGTTGGCGATCCTCCAGCAGCCTCTGTGCCAGTGGAGTGGCCTGCAGACGCTGGTACAAGGCCCTGCCTGCCGCGTCATCGTCCCTCTCCTCATCGTAGCTACCTCCCCTCCTCAACGCTCCCTGATGACCGGCTCCGTCTCCATCTTGAATAGAATTGAATATTTTTACATGTTTTTTTGAGGGGTGTGGGGGGGGGGGTATGCCTTTAATGTGACAGGACAGTTGTAGAGAGACAGGAAATTAGCGTGGAGAGAGAGACGGGGCGGGACACATTAGATACATTACCGGTAGATTACATTACAGTACACTTAACTCACACTTTTATACAGAGACACTTATTTATGGTTGTGTGCATAAAAATAGCAGCGCCTTCACAAAGATGAGTAAATGTCAAAATTCTTCAAATAAATTGCACTTTAATGCCCAAAAATGCTTGAGGACACTGTGCATCCACTGCACATTGTATTTCAAAGAAGTAAATTGGGAGAAGTAATTCAATTTCAAAGCATTTCATAGAAAGTGGAGAAATGAAAGTGAAAGTGAAAGCCCATTGGGAAACTCCAACTCCCATTGTCATTGTGACACAGCACTCCACAGCACACAAGTGAACACTGCACACTGCACACAACGAAATTGCTTTTTATGCCTCACCCGTGCAAGGGGGCAGCCCTCAGTGGCGCCCCACGGGGAGCAGTGCGGTGGGACGGTACCATGCTCAGGGTACCTCAGTCATGGAGGAGGATGGGGGAGAGCACTGGTTGATTACTCCCCCCACCAACCTGGCGGGTCGGGAGTCGAACCGGCAACCTCTGGGATGCAAGTCTGACGCCCTAACCGCTCACCCATGACTGCCCTAAATGTCATGTTCAAAAAAATAGCAGTGTTGACATCTGTCTTTGGAAACTCAAAGATGTTCTGTACAAACTAACAAATTCTTGTCAATTCACCTTTGCTGAGCATTCTAAACTAATATTTGGTTGCTTAACCATGGTGTTTAATAACAGTTTCGCGTCTGTGGTGCATGGAGTCGACCAAAGTCTGGCAACGGTCAACAGGTATTGCAGCCTAGGTTAATTGTACTACATTCCACATTTCCTTTTTCTTTCTTTGTTTTCCTCATTTACAGCCTTTTTCATGTCAGCCCACAAGTTTTCTGTGGGATTAAGGTCCGGGAATTGTGCTGGCCACTCCATTAGTTGCATGCTGTTCGTCTGGAACCATGATTTTGCTTGCTTGCTGTAGTGTGTGGGGTCATTGCCTTGTTGAAACATCCACTTAAAAGGCATTTTCTCTTCAGAATAGGGCAACATGACTTCTTCCAATATCCTGATGTACTCAAACTGATCCATGATCCCCGGCATGTAGAAAATCAGATCAACACTGTAGTGCGAAAACATCCACATCTCATGATGCTTGCACCATCATGCCTAACCGTCTTCACTGTGTATTATGGCTTGAATTCTTTATATGCAGGATGTCCGGCAAACTTTGGGATACCCGAATAAGTACACTGAAGAGGTTTTGCCCTTGACGTGGATGTTTCAATAAGACAATGACCCCAAACACACTAACTAGTGAGCAGAATCATGGTTCCAGACCAACCACATCCAACTAATGGAGTGGCCAGCACAATTCCGGACCTTAATCCCATCGAAAACTTGTGGGCTGACATAAAAAATGCTGTTCATGAGGAAAAAACAAGAAATGCAGAGGAATTGTGGAATGTAGTACAATTGACCTGGGCTGCAACACCCATTGACCGTTGCCAGACTTTGGTTGACTCCATGCACCACAGATGCGAAACAGTTGTCCCAAACCATGGTTATGCAACCAAATATTAATTTAGGATGCTCAGCAAAGGTGAATTGACAAGAATTTGTTAGTTTGTACAGAACATCAAACAGAGTTTCCGAGGACAGATGTCAACACTGCTATTTTTTTTAACATGACATTTCTCCACTTTCTATTAAATACTTTGAAACTGAATTACTTCTCCCAATTTACTTCTTTGAAATACAATGTGGATGCACAGTGTTCTCAATCATTTTGGGGCATTAAAGTGCAATTTATTTGAAGAATTTTGACATTTACTCATCTTTGTGAAGGCACTAATATTATTATGCACACAACTGTATATAACTGTTCACTGTGCCTTACCCTGTTCTCCTTGTAAGTCGCTTTGGCCAAAGGCGTCTGCTAAATGCTAATGTAATGTAATTTCACGTACAGGGTAATGGTTAGTGGAGCAGTGTGGGGTTAGGTGCCTTGCTCAAGGGAACTTCAGCCATGCAGTGAGGTAGGAGGTGGAAGGGTGGGATTAAAACCACTGCAACCCCCTGACCTAAGCCAATCTTCTTAGCCATAAGGCCACAGCTGCCCCAGGTGCATACATGGGCCCCACCAACACACACCTTCATCACCATCACCAGCTAGGCTCTCCCAGGAGTCCTCTGGCTCGTCTCCCCCAGCCTGGGTGCGCTGGTCTGGGCTCCTGGATGATAATGACGATGGGGGTGTCTCCTGGTCGTCGTGCTGCTTGTGCTGGGCCTTGAGGCGGGTGAGCAGGCGGGCGATGAACTGGTCTCGGGGCTTGTTGGCGGCGGTGCGGCTCTCCTCCTGCTGCTGCTGCTCGCTGTCGCGCCACTCCAGCCACACCTCGCGGTAGGTGGGGGGCAGTAGCTGGTGCACCGACTGGTGGGGTAGAACAGGAGCAAAAACACACCAAGTGGTCATGAAAGAGGAATAATAATACTAACACCAGGACATGGGCAGTCATGACTCATGGGTGAGCGGTTAGGGCGTCAGACTTGCATCCCAGAGGTTGCCGGTTCGACTCCCGACCCGTCAGGTTGGTGTGGGGAGTAATCAACCAGTGCTCTCCCCCATCCTCCTCCATGACTGAGGTACCCTGAGCATGGTACCGTCCCACCGCACTGCTCCCCATGGGGCGCCACTGAGGGCTGCCCCCTTGCACGAGTGAGGCATAAATGCAATTTCGTTGTGTGCAGTGTGCAGTGTTCACTTGTGTGCTGTGGAGTGCTGTGTCACAATGACAATGGGAGTTGGAGTTTCCCAAATGGGCTTTCACAGAGTTTCCCAAATGGGCTTTCAGGACTACATCGGGGGGCCTCTGGGTTTACTTTACACCATCTCACCTTACTATATATGGGCTACTTTCAAGTCCATGGCCCTGGGTCATTTCCCAACCCTAACCCATCTCTCTCCAACTCACTTCCTGTCTACCCTCATATCACAAATCAACCGTATCTCACTCATTTCGTGGGCTCCACAAATGGTAGACGAGAGTAGGGGAAGGGGGAGGACTCCCAAGCTTGAAAGCATCTGCCATCCATTGAAGGGGATTTGTGTACTAATGAATGAGATTTGTTTTTGCTTCCTAATTGCCCTGCAGAACAATACACTAATAAGATCATCTGACATGCACTCGGCTTCCAAATGTGAAACTGTATGAGACCTGATGGACACCTACCTGTCCTTTGACCAAGGTGTAGAGGGCCAAGGTGGCTCCAAGGTGCTGGGCTTGCATGCCGTCCTCAGTAAGGATAGTGGGACAAACCTGCAGCACATCATCTGGTCTCTGGACACGCACACTGTGGAACAAATACATTTTGATTAGAGCATAATAACCAAGAATGTATTATTATCACTAATTCAGTCGTCAATAAAGTATTTTTTATCACGCTATCACAGCCTTTCATTACAAAACATTTAATATTTTCAACAACAACAAAAAAGGCAGGACGCCAAGGCACTCTTCTTAGATAAAACCACTTTGTTGTGGAGGCTAGTTCATGTTTGAACTTAAATAATTAAAAATACTGCCACTGCCAACATGTTTCGGCCCACTACAGGGCCTTCATCAGGGCACAAGGTGAATCAAGCAGTGTAGCACACTAGAGTGCCTTGGCGTCCTGCCTTTTTTTGATATTTTCTACATCTTTGCCAAAGAGCACCTTCAAACCACCACCAGTTTTACCACTTGAACGCGGCAGCACTCCAGCCCTCTCCCTTTTTATTTAATGTTTTCAGTCTGTGTTTAGCTTGGGTTTTTACCGCAGTGCAGCTAGATTCTCAGTAAATTGATTGATTACATTTTATATGAGCACACTCACAGCATTCTTGGTTAAATTAATGTCTACATACCGACATTTCCAATATCTGCCAGCTGGAACTTTCTCAAAGGTTGGTGGTGGACTCTTGGGAAGATTTTTCCGCACCCAGTCGATCAAGAATTGCTTTGGAGACTTTCCAGTCCAACTGCGTGCTGTGTAATCAAAGTTGCGGATATCTTTTGGTTCATTCTTCTTCGCCGCTGTGAGAGAGAACAGAAACGGCTTTAAATGCTGCTAAACATTCAGAGAAAAACCAGTGTTATGGAATGTGAGCTGAGATGCAAAACGAAGCAAAGCTTTACAAAATTCTTCTTCGGATCAACAATAATAATTTGGTTCTGTTATGTACGCTCATTTTACACATATAAAGTAGAAACAAAGGAAAGCATATTGACATCAGATTCTGTCCTCATTTATCCATCCCATCAAGTACACTCATACCCAGCTCAGTCACTTTAGATCATTATGAACCCTTCACGGCCTGTCCAGCATTTAACACATGGGTGGTTGACGTTTAAGGGCGTAACGCAAAAAAAAAAAAAAAAGTTTTTCAAATTCCTGAAAAAAATGATGGATAAAAATTGGAAAAAAATAGAAAAAAATAAAGCACTTAGTGGTCTGTGGAATTTCACCTTATTTTTGCCATTTTTGGGAAAATGTGTCCTGCATCAACACATAGCATAGGCATGTCACACCGCAGGGAATTCACTGCATTATGGCCATTTTAATCCTTTTGTATACATGACTGACATCTGAGCTCATGCTAACTTGATAATGATATTGTGTTTAATCTTAATATGTGTTTTCATTAATAAAAAACCTTTTTTTCCTCCTATAAGAGCAGTCACACCACAGGACACCATAAAATGAACCTAAGCATTGCGTGACAGAAAGATTGCAATATGAAGACATATTAAGAGGTTAAGAGTCACCTTAAACTTCCACAGCACTCTCCAATAACTGAGTTAGGAGCCAGTCTTTAAGACCCTTGTAGTTGGCCTTGCAGCTGCCCATTCACAAACATTGACATACATGTCACCCCACAGGACGCAATTTGTGTTACGAAATTGAACTTGTAGTTAATATTACTGTCTTGAGTTTTTTTCCACATTCACATATCTTAATCTAAAGTTAAGATTTATGCAATCATGCCAAATGCTTCATACATTATTCAAAATGTTGTTGGTTAATTTATATATATATTATTATATATTGTTTCATTAATGTTACAGTCACACCGCAGGAAATTTGTCATATAAACCTTTACATAAATCTTAACAAAAATGTTTCTTCTCATCTAAGACTAATATGAAACATAATGTACCACATCTTCTTTCATTGACATTTGTTTTTTAAAGGAAAATAACAGTTTTGTAGATTTTCAACCAATGTTACGAAAAAACAAGGCGTCACGTCTCCCACCCACATACAGTACGTACATCTACGGGATTCAACATTCAAGGCACACTGTATTTATGCTATTGCTCCAACTCACTCTTCTCTGGGGCAGGGGGTTTCTCTGCAGCAGCCTGCTTCTCTGCTTGCTCAAAGAGGTTAAAGGGCAGCTCCTCTTTGCCTTCTGTGACAGGAGCCGGCTTCTTCTTCTCTTCTTTAGGTGTGTCCACCACCTTAATGGCTGGATTGAACATGGGGTGGGCTTCCAAGGGTTTCATTTCTGCACGGAAAGCATGAAAAACGCTTTTCATCACACCTATAGCAGTAACCCAGTTTTACCTAAGGCACCTGCGAAAACCTCCTGCTAAATGCCCAAATCCTTTTTGGGAAAAGGTGCCCTCAGCCTATAAAAACCTAAATATAGTCTCAGCCTCCGAAGCACATAAAAACATGAGATGAGATGCATTTAAAATCTAAGATCCTCCTCTTGCATTAGAATATGTTCATTCAGCTTTAACATACCCACATTTTTAATTAAAAACACCAAAATCTCATGAGCCTGAATGCTGCGTCTATGTCGCTGCAGGTACCTAGATCAAGGCAGCATATACACGGCATCCAGTATCAATGGGCTAATGACACTGAAGGCATTTGAAGCAACAAATATGGAGCATTTCCAAAGTTAATGAATCTCCTTGAAGTTGGGAGATGCTTTAGTGGCTCATGACGGGGAGAATAAAAGTCTTCTTGGCCAACCTCACAATCCACTGGGTTGGTGCTGAATCAGCACCCATGGACTAACAAGTGAACATTTAACCTTAGCCCTGCGGACAAGACAAAGTGCTAAAAATTGCATAGTGCTACTTAAACTGCAAGGGGTACGTCTCTCTTTTTCAACGCATAAACATATCAAAGCCACACAATTACGTTGAATGCATTTAAACACATGGACACTCCATTAACAGACCTTGTTGAATGACCCTGATTCTGTCCTGGGCAGTCCTTTGTCCTGCTTTGTCCTTCTTGGCTTTGGCCGCAGAAGCCATTTCTTTAGCGTCAAACAACTGAGCCGTGAGAACCAGGTAGCGGTCATTCTGCCAACCAAAAGGACATACAGTGAGCTCACATTAATAAAAAGTGAACATATTACATTACAATATACTTAGCTGACGCTTTAATCCAAAGAGTTATTTACAGGGTATAGGTTACCGTCGCTGGAGCAATGTGGGGTTAAGGTGCCTTGCTCAAGGGCACGTCAGCCATGGATGGAGGTGTAGGGAGAGGTAAGGGTGGGATTTGAACCTGCAACGCTCTGATCTTAAGACCACCTTCCTACCCATTAGACCACGGCTGCCCCCACAGCTGAACACAATTGAACAAACAAAAAAATCAATAATGAAAACAAAACGTCACTTACAGGATCAAACTTCTCATTCAACTCGGGGTTGTATTTAGGACCATCCTTCTTCTCGTCCTCCTCTTCCTCACTCTCTTCACTGGACTGCTCAGCATATCGCAGGATCCAATCCTTCAGGTCTGCCTTGCCGTCTTTAACCACAACCTTGAGACATTACAATATAATATCATTAGTTTGGCAATTTCACATGTTATCGTCAAGGCTATGCTGTAATGCCATATTATGTCCTAATCATTTCATGCAGACTTCCTATTGTATGAGCTGGTTGTTACAAAATAGGATAATAACTAAGTCTTAATATGTTACTTAAGGCTCTGTCATTTCATAGCATTGTTGATATGGGGTGGATTCCAATATGTGGACTCCCTCTTCGGTCTGTGCTTGTGACCTCGAATTTGGCTGATGCCCCGCCTCCATGGAGAAAACGTAAGTTTCCCCGCTGTCAGCCCAGCCACAACAATTTTTGAGGGACTATTCTTCATTCACCATCCCATTTGCAAATGACAAAATGACATTAGAATGGAGCTTTTACGAGATATTGAAATACAATTCTTTTGTCTGTGACGTATTACTTCCTGGTACGAGGCCCCAAGCAAGAGTGGAGGACGGGAGTCTGAGCATTGGAATGCACCCATGATGTTCAGCAGGTCCATCTGCACCAAAGGGCTACAAGTGAAATGGTCCTGTGTGCTGCTGGGTATAGACCTCTGTGAGATTCGACACTACCTTCTCCTTTTGCTGCTCCGCTTTCTTGCTGGCCTCGGCTTGGATAGCTTGCTGCCTGGTGTCTTCTCTGGCGGGCTGGAACTTGGGTTTGGTTTTGTTGTCTTCCTCGTGCATCTTCTGGCTAAAGCCCTCGGGCAGCTCCTCTGTGTGTGTGTGTATGTGTGTGTGTGTGATAGAGATAGATAGAGAGAGGGAGTGAGAGAGAGAGAGAGAGAGAGAGAGAGAGTGAGTGTGAGAGAGAGACAGAGAGCGAGTGTGAGAGAGAGAGATGATGATGAGAAGAGGGCGGGAGGAAAAAAGAGAAGACAAAGAAATTGTCTGATGAGAAAGAAAGACTAGCGTACATACTCCATATCATCAATATTTGATAACAATGTACTCTACCATCTTTGAGGTTAAGGCACAGCCAGTCGAGTGCCGAGTGAAGATCTCCTCCATACAGCATACTGCCCTTCATGGCCTCCTCAATGTGCTCCGTCTTAAAACGGAACTTCTGCAACGCTGTGTACAAATCCTACAAGCAAAACAACAGTGAATTGGACAGTGCCTGACATTTGTGTGGACATGAACACTGCCAGGGAAGTCTGTGACTCCGTTCAGCTTTTCACTTACCAGAAGTTTCTTGGTAGTGATTCGTCCAGAAATTTGACCCTTGTCTCCATACTCTTGCCGGTAGTCGTTTATCAGTTTGATAACTTTCTTCTCTAGGTCTGGCTGGATGACAACCTAAAGCAGTAGGAAAGATTCAAGTGCCGGTTTTCCAGGATTAGCAAACTCTCCAAATTGAACAGTTCTGAGAGCTACTAATTAGGCCAACTATTCCATAAGTGCACACACAAACAGTGTTCTTACCTTGAGAACGGACTTGTCAGAAGCCACTCCGCTGTCAACTTGGCTACTTGTAAGACAATACGTCTTTGGTGCTATAAAAACAGGTAAGAAGATAGATATAATAACCTGGCAAGGTGTCAAGTAGGCCTACACATAACAGTGTATGTCTCAAACCGTAACTCAAAATAATCAGGGCCAAAAAAGGGGTTACAAGTACCTTTAGTTTTGTTCTCATTTGAAGTTGTCTTCGCATTGTTAGCTCTTGGTTGAGATTGTTTCTTTGCTGTGGATGGGTCAGCAGCAGCTCCGTTTGCTGCCGCAGGAGCTCTGTTCACTGAAGCTGCAGGAACAGCTGGAGGAGCATTCGACTTCTTTTTCTTTCCACCCATGTTTCAGTGAATATCCTTACTAAAACCACTCACTTGGTATGACAACGGTTCATGAATACTGAGTTTAATAGCAAGACTTACTACTCTTTGGCGCAACATGCGGACCATCCATGTTTGCTGTCAAAATTCCAACAGTAGTTTAGAGCTCTACCAGTCCCAAGAGCAGTCGCTTGTTAGCTTGATGGCTAACACACTAAATACTAACTTTATCAATGGGAAATCCAACAGGACGTGTTGAAATGACAACAACGAATGCGATTACAAACGACCGTTTCCACCTACTTTGGCAAATTATGTCCAAGTATCTCCCAAGCGATGAATTACAGGTAATAGATGTGGAGGTTTGTTTTTACAGTATGGCATATGCTGCCATCGCTAAATAAATCCTTGTGCTTGCCGTAGCGGAAATGACTTAGTGGATAGCTAGGAATTGTGGGAATTGTCTGCTTGCCTTGCTTTAAACATGGCGGACGCTTTCGGAGACGACTTGTTCAGCGTGTTTGATGATGAACAAACGAGTACTTCTAAAGCAAAACCTGCCCCACCAGCTGGGTATGTATAAATTATCAACCTTTTTGCATTTTTGGATGGTGTGTATGAATTATGTTTTTTTCGCGCGCGAAAGAGCGGGTGAGGGTTTGCTGGTTATCATGCTTTAGCCATGCCGCTAGAGTCTATGCTAACTGTAACTGAATGCATTGTGAAAGTGAATGCCCGCTAGTCAGGCATTCAGCCCTTTAACAAAGATCTTTAACTTATTCCATACGTTGTTTATTTATCATATCAGGAAGAAGACCAGTAAAGGAAACAAACAGGGGAAGGGAAAGACTGAAGCTGCCTCTGTGAAGAATGACAATAAGAGAGAGGCTGACAATGATGGAACAGAGGAAGTTGTGTTTGGGAAGAAACCCAAACTGGAAAGCGTGTCGCCTGAAGAATTCAAGTAATTCAACTTTTCAAAAGAGTGTGTCTCAAGCCCATGTCTATATTGGTATGCGTTTGAGTGTGGTTTGTACTAACAGTAATATCTGTGTAATCTGTTCAGCCTCGCAGACCTGATGCCTCAGGTAAAGGTGGAGCAAGTGGAGACGTTGGAAGGCTGCACACATGAGGTAAACAATGAGAATAAACGTCCCCAAAATCTACCTTTTAAATGTGCTTTTATCAATTTGTTTAAAGGACAATGGAAAATGCAATGTGTTCAAACAACCATAACATAAACATTGCCCCCTCACACAACAGGTTGCTCTGCCAGCGAGTGAAGATTACCAGCAGCTGAAGCCTCGGGTTGGAAAAGCTGCAAAGGTAGGGGCATGAACCATCAGTGTAAAGCATTCAGAATCACATTTGTAACTTCACGCTAGTCAGTGAAGAGGGCTACATCTTGAAAACATTATGTAATGTACGCATTCCTGCTCGTCCTGGGTTAGGTACAATTGTTTTCCTAATGTGAGAGCCAATTGGGAAACTCCAACTCCCATCGTCATTGTCGTTATTGCATTTATGCTTCACCCGTGCAAGGGGGCAGCCCCCAATGGCGGTCCAAGGGAGCAGTGCGGGGGGACCATTCTCAGGGTACCTCAGTCATGGAGGAGGATGGGGGGGAGCACTAGTTAATTATTCCCCCCACCAACCTGGCGAGTCGGGAGTCAAACCGGCAACCTTTGGCCTACAAGTTAGAGGACGACATTTTTCAGGAATTCCTGTGGGTCCCGCGTGTCCTGCGGGATTCCCGCGGGATGGGAGTCAAAATTTTAAAGATGAACAGGAGCGGGAATAAAGATGAATGGGAGCGGGCAGGAGCGGGAATAAAAATGAATGAGAGCGGGAATGCTTGCTTATTTTTTCATTAAAAAAGCCTATGAAACGGGAGTGGGATTGATTTTGAGTGGGAGTGGGCAGGATTGGGAGACATTCTTTTCAGGACGGGACGGGATGGGATTTGTTTCTTTTACTCCACTCCGGGACGGGACGGGATGGGATTTTTTTTTCTGGGACCGGGATGGGACGGGAGTGAAAATCCACTCCCGTGTCATGCTCTACTACAAGTCTGACGCCCTAACCGCTTACCCATGACTGCCCCTAATGATCTAAACCCCTAGCACATCTTCAGCTGTAGTTGTGTTTCACGGGGTAGTCGGGGCCTAGTTGCTCGGGAGTTGGTCTTTAAATCTGGGGGTCGTTAGATCAAATCCCACCTGACTTCTCCCTACACTCCCATCCATTGTTGAAGCTTCACATTCACATTGCTCCAGGGAGTGTAGCCAATACCCTGACAAATAATGACTAAGTCACTTTGGATAAAAGTGTCAGCTTACTGTAATGTAATCATGTAATATCATTTCCATTTGCAAATTTTCATTCCACAATAAATCCCCATCCTAGCAAGTAGTACACCTTTCAAGCTTACATATAGCTGCAGTTGTAAGTGTCTCAACCGAGCCCCTCCTCGCATCTTGTCCCCCAGGAGTACCCGTTCATACTGGACCCCTTTCAGAGGGAAGCCATTCTGTGCATCGACAACAACCAGTCTGTTCTGGTGTCAGCCCACACATCTGCTGGCAAGACCGTCTGTGCAGAGTAAGTATGACTGTAGGTTGTGCTTTTTTTGAATGCTTTGATTATAGTTAGACTATAATGTGCATTGGTTACTGCTTTCCATGGCCAACAATGCACATGCATTTTCAAACTTTGCAATGGTAAATGGTCCATACTTATGTTGTGCTTTTCTGTGTCCAGTAGAGGGCTGTACCAACCTTGGTTGCCGAGACAAAAATGAAATGTTCTAATGTTTTTTCCTGTGTGTTTGTGGAGCACCCAAACAAGCAGCTTGAAACAGTGCCAGTGACATTTGCTATTTTTTTCATTAATTTCATACATATGAGATCCAAATGATACAATACTATCTGGCAAATCTAAAACAAAAAGTCAAGTTTGTATTAGTCGATTTGCTTGCAGAGCATCTCCATAACTTCTTTGTTTGTTTGGGAAAAGGTCAATGGAATGTATTATACATTTCAGCCCTTGTTGCCCAAAAATTGCACCAACTGCAAAAGTACTATACAGCTCTTTGACTCTTTCTCTCTTGCTCTCCCTCTCTCCCCCTCTCCCCCTCTCCCCCCCCCCCCTCTCTCTCTCTCTCTCTCTCTCTCTCTCTCTCTGTCTCTGTCTCTCTCTCTCTCTCTCTCTGATCAGGTATGCCATTGCCTTGGCCCTGAGGGAGAAGCAGAGGGTGATCTTCACCAGCCCCATCAAGGCCCTGAGTAACCAGAAGTACAGAGAGATGTACGAGGAGTTCCAGGATGTGGGCCTGATGACGGGAGACGTCACCATCAACCCCACCGCCTCCTGCCTCGTCATGACCACAGAGGTACACAAGCTATGCAGGAGCAATTGTGGTGTTATAAAGGCTCGTTATCACTTGGCTCAAGATGTGCATCTCGAAATGATCTTGCTGTTAATGTGATTAAAAAACTGAAACATTTTTTAGGTTCTACCATTGCTGAACAAGTGATCATAAGCTCTAATAATTATTAAATACCACTACAAGACAGGTGTTGTGACAGTGCTGTATTTTTAGTGCCTGACATCAAAAATGGTGGAAAAGAGTAGAAGTCCGCATACTGTGGCTCCGCTTTGAAAATGTATTCAGGTCATACAACATTTCGACCCATCAGGCACGTCACATGCCTGATGAAGACCCTGTTGGGTCGAAACGTTGTATGACCTGAATACATTTTCAAAAGCAGAGCACAGTATGCAGACTTCTACTCTTTTCCACTATCAGACGCGCCTTTGTCCTGCACCTGGCCTCAGAGAGGTGGGACATGCATACTCTTACATTTATGACATAAGATAGAACAAAAACGTGAGTTGTGACTAACATCTTGGTAATTTCAAGGCAGCCACATCCCTCTAGATGACTTCAAAGTTGTTTATAGACCTTTCAGAGCTTGCCTTTATTTTGTGGCCAATTATCCCAGAGGGAAACAAATTTGCCTAATAATTATGCACACCTGACATAGGGTATCGGGCTCTCAGATCACCCCCTCTCTTTTTATACAAATGTGCATGACCTGGAATGCTTAAATCCAATAGGTTTTCATGTTCACACAGGTTGGTGTTGGAAAATATGCATTAAAAAAGAACAATATGGTCAAAAAAATGCTTGCCTAATAATTGCAAACAATTCTTGTTTTTTCTGTCCTGCATTAAACTACATTTCCATATTGTGTAATGCACTAACCATACAAGATGGTTCTTAAGCCTGCTGACTGTGCCTCTTTGTGCTGTAGATTTTGCGGAGTATGCTGTACAGGGGATCGGAGGTGATGAGGGAGGTGGCCTGGGTCGTCTTTGATGAGATTCACTACATGAGGGATTCTGGTGGGTCACCATTTTTTTTATTTACGTTGAGAGCATCACTGTTGTTGAGCATATGGTGCACATTATTTTTGAAGGCTTGGATATTTGAATTAGTGTGTGTGTGCGTGTGTGTCCTGTCATCCTGTCAATGACCTCTTTCAAAATATTTGGGTCTTGTACTTTTCACTTGCCCTTTATTCAAGTGTGTGTGTGTGTCTGTCTGTCTGTCTGTCTGTCTGTCTGTCTGTCTGTCTGTCTGTCTGTCTGTCTGTCTGTCTGTCTGTCTGTCTGTCTGTCTGTCTGTCTGTGTGTGTGTCTTGTGCAGAGCGTGGTGTGGTGTGGGAAGAGACCATCATCCTGCTGCCTGATAACGTCCACTACGTCTTCCTCTCGGCCACCATCCCCAACGCCAAACAGTTTGCTGAATGGATTTGTCATCTCCACAAACAGGTGTGGAACCACATACCACATACTTTTTTGTGGTTTGAGAACAGTTCTTGTCTTATTCCTAATGCAGTGTATGGTGAGATTGACACATTATTTATTGTCTTGAGATTCTGTATGGTAATGTACGTCATGAAAAGGTTCCATTGCACACTGACTGTGATGTTCTTGTTCTTGAATGTGTATCTTGTTTGAGTGTAAGTGCCTTTGTGTTTGTGTGTGCTTATTTGCCGTGTTTGTTTATGTTTGTCTGTTTCAGCCCTGCCATGTGGTGTACACGGACTACCGTCCCACTCCGCTGCAACACTACATTTTCCCAGCAGGGGGCGACGGACTTCACCTTGTGGTGGACGAGAATGTGAGTGTCTCCGTCTCTATCTCTCGGCCTTCAGCCCATGCAGCAGCGGCGTTCCTGCACTTCAAAAGGACAAGCCGGGCTTAGCTTGGATGTAAATTTAAAGATTAATCGAGAGCAATGAAATAATTATAGCTAAACAACTTTTGGCTACCAGGGCAGAGTTTTAATTTACCCTGGGCTACAGCCCCGGTGAAAAGTAGTCTAGCAGCGCTCCTGTCTGGAAGCACCTTGGGAAGCAAGCATGGAGCAGAAGAAGCAACACCATCCTTCCTCCTCCTCCGCCTCCTCCTTCATCTTCATCCCTGTTTTCTGATGGCTGTTTACACATCTTACAAAAAAATAACATCTCCTCCCCCAATGTTAATGTTCTCACGGCAGAGGTTTTTTTTAGATGAGTTCTTTTGCATCTAGCAGTAAGAGTTATCAAAGAGGATTTGCTCCTAATCCATCATGGCTGATAGGTTGACAGTTTTGGTGCTCTCGCCTGGATTCTTGGGTTTTTAAAGCCTGTGCTGTTGTATACCCATTCTGAAGCCAATCGAGAGATGGCGATGGATGCAGGGAGAGAGTGAGTGAGCGAGGGATGGGGGGCCAGGGGGTGGAGACGAGAAAGAGAGGGAGTGCGAGTTAGAGATTGCTTTTCATTTTCTGACTCTGGGAGGTATTGGGTGTCCTTTCTGTGCACCTCCATAATTTAGGAGAGAGTGCACTCCAGGAACAATGCTGGAGTTGCTGTTTGAATCAACCACGCGAAGAATGCCAGAAAAGCTGTACATTAGGACAGGGAACACAGAAAGCCTGAAAATCAGTAAAGGTTCGCGGAAAAGCTGAAAATAAACTTGCACCTGCGCTCAGTGACATCAGCAGAGATGCATGTTTACTGAAACTGTATAGCAAATGCATAAGCTGGACTGGAATGTGAATCATAATCGTGTGCAGACACAGTAACGCAGCTGCTAGGCCAAATATGGTTCAGACAGACATGTTATCAGGATGTGTAGGTTTCTGACTTAAGCGTCATCTCGGTGCATACAGCTTGTCTACACATTGAAAGAGATTAAGTGTGTGTGTGTGTGTGTGTGTGTGTGTGTGTGTGTGTGTGTGTGTGTGTGTGTGTGTGTGTGTGTGTGTGTGTGTGTGTGTGTGTGTGTGTGTGTGTGTGTGTGTGTGTGTGTGTGTGTGTGTGTGTGTGTGTGTGTGTGTGTGTGTGTGTGTGTGTGTGTGTGTAAACACTGTCTTGTCTGCCTGTTACCACACACACTGGCCTGCTGGAACTTAGATTGGTCTGAATGTCTGCTCATGATTTGATTTGATGAGCTGAGCATGTAGAAAAGTCCCGTCACACTGACACCTCCAATGGATCCAGAAGAGATTTAATCACCACCAATGATGTAATGTTTTTAGATCGCATTGCCCCTCTTCAGACATGACTTGACTTGATGTGTCTCTCTCTCTCTCTCTCTCTCTCTCTCTCTCTCTCTCTCTCTCTCTCTCTCTCTCTCTCTCTCTCTCTCTCTCTCTCTCAGGGAGAGTTCAGGGAGGACAACTTCAACACAGCCATGGCGGTCCTCCGTGATGCTACGGATTCGGGGGGCAGCACCGGTGGCAAGGGGGACCCCAGAGGCAGAAGAGGCGGTACTAAAGGTGAGACCAGGAGAGCCATTGACGTGCAACAGGGCCCTGTCCCCCTTACTTCCACTCCAACTTCCAACTCTCACAGTGCTTCCCATACGTAGACTATTCTGTGTCGCAGGACCGCAGAATAAAAACCAAGCACCACAAATTGATAAACAGCCACACGTTCATGTCAATGGGGGGTACATACACGCATCACATTTGCACTGGCTCAGCGCTTTTTTGCTTACATCATGCAACTTGGTCTGTAGGAAACACCGTTTCACACACTTGGCGGGTAGTGTGAAAGTCTAGTGTGTCCCAATACTTTCGAGAGCACGGGAAAGTGCTTGGAATCTCTTTAAACTTCCCCTGGAATCAAAGTGAGGTTGGGACCCCCTGTGTATGAAAGGAGTGGAGGAATGAAATGAAATGAAAGGATGTGAAGTGTGAGTGGGAATAAATGGGACGCAGCTGTGTCGCATTCAGCATTTGCATATCCAGGGTAATTTGCTTGTCGCCTTGTCTCCCAACTGATGTTCATTGAAGACGTGTCAGCCCTGTAACAATAAGGTGATGACCAAACTGACTTATTCGTTCAAATAGAAGGGTAGTCAACATGACATAGGGTGCCCTATGTATTTAATGTCTATAAAGGAGACCTTTCTGTATCGATCACAAGGTAGAGCATGTTTTTTGTGCGCCCTCACGCTTTTGGAGGCAAACACTTTCAATCTGTCCATATCCAAATTGATGCTTTCATTTTTCCTGCCAGAATGTGGCATATGAGGAAATAAATTGTGGTGAAATAAGCTGGTTTTTTTTGGAAGCCTTCTCCTTCAAAGCCTTGAAAAGCTGCCTGCTTTCTGATTTTTTAGGGATTGGTTTCTCTATTGTTTTTCTGCCATTGGCATCCAGTGTATTCAATAATGTCAGTGACTGTCATGATTGTTGTACTTTTTGTCAGGTCCCTCTAACGTTTTCAAGATCGTCAAGATGATCATGGAGAGAAACTTCCAACCGGTCATCATCTTCAGCTTCAGCAAGAAGGAGTGTGAGGCCTACGCATTGCAGGTGTCCAAGCTGGACTTCAATACAGGTACACACACACACACACACACACACACACACACACACACGCACACACGCACGCGCACACACCCCAAGAAGGTCTGTGAAGTCTGGACAGACAGACAGACAGACATTAGTGAGGAGTGTGTGGAATGCCCAACCATACAGATGCATGCGCTCACTCACACCCGCAGCATTTGCAAGAACGTGTTCTTGTGGCTGCAACTCCATAACAATAAAGGAGCTAAATTTGAATGTACGTGGGCCGTGGCTGCATGTTCCTTAATCTAGGATGTTGCAAGTGTTGCACGACCTACCTGGCCATAGCACACTCTCTACTACACAAACATATCCGACCTCAAACTTGCTGAAAGCAGAGGTTTTACGTCATTGGGGAATAGTGTGTTTATATACAAAGAATATGTTGGCACTTGAGTCTTGCTGGACTGGCAAATGAGCATCATTCCAGCAGTGTAAACTTTGCGAAACACGGCTATCCGTCTCATCTGACAGAAATGTAGCAACTCGCTTCTAATGGGATACTGTCTTTTTGAAGATGCCGCACATCTCAAGGGAATGTCTTTATGAAGAGACTATTTTTTTTTTTAAATCTTAGTTATTGTTGCCAGCTCAGCTCTGCTGCACGAGGCTGTATGCACTGCAGGAGTCATTTGAGGTAACGGACATGCTGATGCCATAACTGGGCTCATCATCAGTCTCCCAGGGCTTGCAGTAAACTGTTTAAAACAGGAGCGTCCCGGAATCGAGGAGTGTTTATGGTTAAGATGGCTGTCTGCTGGTGGTAGGGCAAGGGGGGAAGTGGGGATGGGAGTGAGAGGGGAGGGCTGCCTACTCCAATTACCTTTGGCTGCTTGTTTTACATAGATGACCTAATGGACTGGCAGAAAATACATGGATGGGAATAGAAACATAATGGAAGGAGACTTTGAAAGAGTGGGGGGTGGTGGGTGGACAATGCAAGGTTTCAAATATTCAAAATCTTGCTGTAATAAATTGAGTGCATGCTTGATTATGTTTGAGAGTCATTTGAGCAATGATTCTTCTGTGTGCATTGCATTTGGAAGGGATATAAATGGCCTTTTGGCCTCTATGTCAGTCAGTCAATATCTTTTGTCTGAAGGAAGCAGTTCAAAGCAATGAACGGAGTGGGCAGGGGTGAGAAGCAAAGAGATGGATACAGTTGACAGGACTACAGACAAACCCTGTCAGGGCGTGTCTCTGAGATGTGATGGTAAGGAGGTGGGGTTGGATAAGAGGTATTTGGTCAAAGTGACGGTGAGAACTGAAACTGTCACACGGAGCGAAATGAAATGCAGGGTTTCCCCCAGCACTTTATTGCTAAGGCAATGACAAGAACACCTACCAACTTGACTAGGTCCCCTGAAAAGATAAAGATTTCATGTTGTGAATGTAATTTCTAAAGTTCACCTGACATCACAGGGATCCAGGGAAAATATGGGCTTGATTCTTTGGTAATGCAATGAGGCCATCACTTGAGCCTCAGCCACCATCACTAGTAACAGTTGCATGCTCTCATCCCATCTCCACCTCTGAGATATGAAACCACAGTGGGAGAGTGACGCACAACACACGGTTTCAGGTCTCTGTTTGTGGAAGTGTGAAGGGCCTCTCTACTGAGAAAAAGGAGTGGTGATGAGATGGAGATGGGAGGACAGAGAAGGGGTGGAAGGATGATGAGATGGAGAATGAGAGGGAAGGAAGGAGTGCGGGAGTAATGGCAAAAGCGACAGAAGAGTACAAGTTGCAATGCAGATTGCACAGTAGACGTGCAATGGAACAATCACAAGTGCAGTTCACAAGTGGGCTGTGTTTGTGTGTTGTCAGAGTTCTTGTGAAAGCTTAGAGGGTGTGAGACTGGGTGCGAGATATGTACACCACACAAGCTTAGCCAGAAACGCACACTAATCATCATCAAAGTCCAAAATAATATTCGGAGTAAAAGTTAAATGGTCCAAATAACGGTCAAACTTTGCTGGATGACTGCAGAAACTAAAGCCTTTAACGTGCACTTCAAAACACCCAACGTGTCCTAAGTTAAACTGGCTGCCATGCTACAGCAGGCATCTCCCACATTACACATTATTCAAATGCCAATGGTGCCAACTGCCATACTTCCTAAACATTTTATTTTGTTCTAATTGAATACCCTGCGAGTTCTACTAATGGCTTCTCTCTCTCTCTCTCTCTCTCTCTCTCTCTCTCTCTCTCTCTCTCTCTCTCTCTCTCTCTCTCTCTCTCTCTCTCTCTCTCTCTCTCTCTCTCTCTCTCTCTCTCTCTCTCTCTCTCTCTCTCTCTCTCTCTCTCTCTCTCTCTCTCAAATCAAATTATGCTTTATTAGCATGAATGATGAAATCATTGTTGTTAAAGCTGATACAGAAGAAAAACAATATATATATATATATATATATATATATATATATATATATATATATATATATATATATATATATATATATATATGAAGGGTTTATTTGCAAAACGGTGTATCTCCATTTTTTGACTTTTGCATTTTATTATTGGAAATGACTGTTCAGAGGTCATATCACCCATGTGTGAATTCTTACCATTCAAATATTTTGAGAACATACTTTTTTGAGCTATATAAAATGCATTTTGCAATACATTTCAATGGAATGCCCAATACAAAAATGTCAATTTCCCAATATTCTATAAAATGGAGATACACCGTTTTGCAAATAAAGCCTTCATATATATATATATATATATATATATATATAAAAAATGAAAAAAAAAATTAAAGGAAAAGGAATGAAAAACAATAACAAATGTCTTTCATTAAACTAATGTAAATATTAAAATGAAACAAGTAAAATAATTGTGTTAAATTAAACATAAATGAAATTATTCTTAAGGAAACTAACCATGTAGGCCATGTATATAATCTATATATATATATTTTTTTTTTTTTCGGTACTCATACATAAATACATAGGCCTACATGCTTATACGTGCACATACATACAAAATATTGTTCAAACATCTCTTAACTGGTGGCATGTCATTAAGTAATCTGCTGCTAAACAGCAATAGTTGATGTCTTCTCCCAATAATATAAATATCATTTCCTTTATTGACAGGTTGTCAAAATTGGGTATTTTTGTTCTCAGCATATTAAAGAATACCTGTCTTGTGGCAGTGTATTTGGAACAGTGAATTAAGAAGTGTTCTTCATTTTCGATCATGTTTATACAATATACACAGGTTCTCCTTTCTCTCGGTAGCCACGTTTTGTGGTGTCTTCCCTTTTCAATGTTCAAATTGTGGTCACTTATTCTATATTTCGTCATGAGTCTTCTTTTTTTTCTTTCTCTAACTTGTAGTAAATATGGCGCCAGACAGTATGGTCTCTCTAAAGCCCTGTATATGTCTAGTTTCTGATTATTTTTTATTTCATAAATATGTCTCGTTCTCTCTCTCTCTCTCTCTCTCTCTCTCTCTCTCTCTCTCTCTCTCTCTCTGCAGATGAGGAGAAGAAGTTGGTGGAGGAGGTCTTCAGCAATGCTATCGACTGCCTCTCCGATGAGGACAAAAAACTTCCGCAGGTCAGTGCCAATTTAGCAAGGCCAAACAACATCAGGGGGTTGGGGGTTGTGGGCGTGTGTGTGTCCATATTCGAAGTCCCTGCATATAATCACTCGGAGAGCCTTTGAGATGAGATCAGAGCTCATAAAAGCTTCCCGGCCCTCAGTTTTTTTCTTTTTTCACCTTTTGAAAGCCTTTGCTCTGGCTTGTGCTGTTTTTGTGCAGGACGTTGCTGAAATAATGCAGTTTCACCAGTTTAGACTTGAGCACAACACAAACCTTATTAGGTTCCATCCATTTAGTTTCTTTTTTGGTAACTTGTATTTTGAATGTATGACAAAAAAGTTCATATGAAACAGCATCAAGTAACAAAGCATTCCATGGCATTCCCCACCCCACTCACTAGTTGAATTTCTTGGAGCACTACACAGGCTGTATTTGCTAGCCTCCATTTCTGGAGGGAGTGTTGTCTCCCGATGTCTAAAAGTGTGCCACACTAAAGAAAGAAACGGACCTGCTATATCTTCGAAAGCTTAAGCTGGAGCTTTTGTGATTTGGTTTGTTTCAGAAGGGCCATAGAAGTCGTAAACTTCATTTGGCTGCATTCACTGAGTGTCCTCAAAAGTGTTCTTGTTGGCTAATTTTAAGTAGTACTCTGCTCTATGAAGCCGCGATGCTGCAGTGACTACATATGCAGGGTTCACACACGTCCTGGAAAACCTGGAAAACCTGGAAATTTAGAGATGTGTTTTCAAGTCCTTGAAAGTCCTGGAAATTCACTAAATGTCCTGGAAAAAAAATATTTGTCCTGGATTTTTTTTCCTTCAACTTTTTCCCGATTTTGTTTGTGGTATAATTTTACTCTTCTCCGAGTCTAGACATGGCGATTCAATTTATATCCACCTATTGAATACATTATTGTCCACACACACACACAGTTTGGTCAGGTTGCCATCTTTGATTGCACTTATACACTGTCATATTCTTTGACTCAGTGTTGCCAAAAGTCGCTAGAAGTCGCTAGTTGGCTTACTGAAAAGTCGCTAGCTGATATCATGGCGTTATATATCTCTCGAAAACCTGCTTACGGTCATAATAGGCCTACAAATAGGCAGTGCTAGCACTTCCTTACAAAAAATTGTACTGCTATCTTTTTTGGAGATCAGAGCTTTCAGTCTCACTAGCCACTTTGAAAGCTAGTTTGATCTTTGGTGTGACGAATCACAGTAGTTGCATCAATTGTTTGTATGCAAGAATATTCCAGAGAAAAAGAAACTGGCAACAAAACTGGCTTGCAGAAAGACAGAAACCACTGGCCACAATGGTTGGTGAGCAAAAAAGTCAAAGTCAAGTCTTGTGGAGAATGCATTTAAATCCAAGTACACTAATTTTTGCGATAAGAGGAGACTATTACGGTACTAATTTCTGAGATAATGTGACATTAATGTGAGTTTACATTGCACTTGGATAAGAACGCTTATTCGCAGGAAATTACATTGGCCACGGTGTAGTACGGGGGCGTAGCCCGGGGACACCATGCGTAGTGGATGCAAGGCCATGATCGATAAAAATTGTGACACTGGAAACTCCGCAATTTGAATTGCATTGTGGGTGCGAGGAGCTGCTGTTAGTTCCGGCCCGGTCAAAATAGGATGTCCTGTCGTCAATGCTCAGTTTGTGGTTAAATTACAGCTGTCATTCAGCCTTAATTACAGCTGACACAAATTCACTATGTCCTATGACCTGTTCCACACTCCAGCCCTGGCGGTAGTGGCTTTGCATTTTACCTTGCCGCCAGTACTCAGCAAATAACGTACATTGGATAAGAAGTATCACTCAATGGAAAATGCATTGGGTTAGGTGTAGTCCGAGGACATTGCTTAAAGACACTGTGCTCATGGTCAGTGGATGCAACGCCATAATGGATAAAATCTGAACTCTGTCAAGACTGCAAAATTGGTCAAGAGAGGAGATCCAGTTGTCAGTGTTTAATGTAATCCCTCCCATCACTAGTCTCCTCTGTACTAACTGCAGAAGAAGAAAGTGACCTTCCCTTGCGGCCATGCCATACTATGCTCTTATGACGTCTTTGGACGTACCCTCTTCCCTAACACACTGTACTCATTTATTTCAACTAGGGATGCACGATGTATCGGCCAGATGTATCGGTATCGGCCGATATTTGACATTTCTCAACACATCGGACATCGGTCTGATGTTAACGCCGATGTTTTTTTTTTAATATGATACGGTTCTAATAGATTGGACTTGACGGTGACTTTCATTGTTTGTCTTCTAGTTTTTATCACAGGGAGTTAAAAAGTGTTTTTGGAAATAAGAGGACATTCAAAAATTCAGTTTGTTTGCATTAATGTCATCTCTGTAAAAAAAAGAAAAGAAAAACATCGGTATCGGTTAATATCGGTTATTGGCCAAAACCGTTATATCAATATCGGATGTCGGTATCGGCCGAAAACATCGTGCATCCCTAATTTCAACCTTAAAGTCACATTGTCTCTAAAATGCATTGTGTGTCGCTGTGTATGTCCAAATTGTGGGTCCGACGGATGAAATATCCGTCCTGAATTATCCAAAAATAGTCCTGGAAATGTCCTGGAAATATCCTGGAAAATTATTTTTGAAAAAGAGTGGGAACCCTGATATTTTCGTCAAATTGAGTTTAGACTGCAGATTGAGTTTATAACACCCCCTTTGTCTTGTGACTAAATGGTTTGCTTCTTTCTGTGTGAAGTAATTGGATAAAAGTATCTCATTACATTTTAAACTTGTCTGACTGGCCAGGGTGGCAGTGTGTAAGAGATGTCCCCAATCTGCATACTTATAGGTTCTGCACTTTGGATGTTTCAGGTCAGCCATAGTATTGTTAGACTTCTGAGTGTAATTGCATTGCCATTTTTATGAACAGTAATGTCTACTCTGGTCATCGAAGTAATTTGTTAAACTGAAAACCAAAATCGGTCTCACACTAATTCATTTCAGTTGTCCAGTTGTAGTCATTGTTTACACCAGGGGTGTCAAACTCAAATTGACACGGGGCCAAAATCAAAATCTGGTTCTGGTGAGCAGAACTTAATATTTCTTTTTAAAAATGGACAAAAAATGTTCGTACATGCCCTTAAAACTCATAGTTAAATTTCAGACACACTTTCCCTTCATACATGGTAGTTCAAATGTGCCTCCATTGGCCTTGGCCCACTCTTTTGACTCACCAAACGACCACAATTTTTTTTGTTTAAGTCTTGTTATGCTATACATTATTTGCGTATGTGGGCCACCTGTGATGCACGTTTGAAATGATCTTTGGGCCAAATAAAATGACTCCTCAGGCCAGATTTGGCCCCGGGGCCTGAGTTTCCCACCCCTGGCCTACATAAACAAGCAGACACAAGGCACAGTGTGTACGCAGCTCTCTGTCATCCAAGCAGTCATATCTGAGCAGTCGTGGGTTGGTGATGAGTTTAACTTGCAGCCAGACCTTTTCCGCTTCAGTCTCCTCAACATGGTACCATCTCCGAGAAGTGCTCCCCTGGGGAGCCAGATGGGCTGCCGCCTTGTACATAGATGGCATTTCGTTATGTGTGCATGGTGTTCGGTGTGTCACAATCACTTTCACTTTCCATTTCAAACGGTCACATGGATTCCCCTCAGTCCAGTGTCCTATTTTAGACGGGCATGCCAAAGCGCAGTGGCATCTGGCCTCACTGGCAAGCAAGAAGACAGAATGAAAGGACAGACTTGTCCTCCTGCAAAAATCCCCTTCTGCTATACACAGACAGAAATAGAGAGATGTGAGCATTTAGAGTAGAGTTTAGAGTAGAGTGAGACAAAGAGACACACAGATGGAAAAGACAGGAGCAAGAGGGACACAAAGCCTCATGAGAGTGAGACGGAGAGAGAGCAGCACAAAGATTTGTAGAGAGAGGGACAATATTGCGCCGTGGGCTGCCCATTGTGCACCAAAGACGGGCAAGAGGCACATAGAGCTGAGTAGGCCGTGCAATGGGGTGTCTGTTGGTGCCATAGACAAACGAGAGACACAGACAGACATGGGGAGAGAGAGACACTGTTTCACAGTGGGTCGTTCAGTGGATTGCCTGTTTGTTTAGTGCCAAAAACAAGACGAGAGACAGTCAGAGAGACAGACAGACATGGAGAGGGAGACAGAAAGTTACAGATGGCGCGTTCAGGTGTTGGCGAAACGGAAAGTTGGTTTGCAATGCAAACCGAAAAATACTTGATTTTCTCTGCGAACCGTGACTACAACCTGAACGTCAGCAGGTTCATCCGGGTAGCAGTCACGTGCGGAAAAAGTTAATAGCCAAGTGAGCACTTAAGTGACGCCGTAACTGACGTGGGCACCGGCACCATTTTGGTCGACCTGAAAGCAGTAAGAGAGGGCTTTGGTGTGGGCTCTTGGTTGCGTGCCACCACATAGTCGGAGAGACACTCAGAGACACATACACACACACACACGGAAAGAGAGAGTGGGTCGTGCAATGGGCTGGATGTTGCGTTGCGTGCCACCAAACTGGGCCTCGACCACAGTGATGAGCCCACAGCTGCTTAACGTACCAGAGGGGGAGGCAGGAAGTGGTTCACGCTGACATTCATCTACCCAGCAATCAGCACCCACACTGTCATGATGTATTGAGCCTGTGCTCAATCAGCACCCACTAGGGCTGGAACGATACACTCAACTCGCGATTCGGTTCGTATCACGATTTTTGACCAACGGTTGGATACACCTCACGATTTCTGAAATGCATCTCCATTGAAGCTTGGTAACATTATCACATCAAATCGTAAGGTTGCTTTCTGGACTAAAAGGTAACAAAACTTTGGTAGGGCGTATCACGATACTGCCTCCTTGTATCGCTATACAGTATCGTGACTCTGAGTATCACGATTTCTCGGTTCGATACAATATTGTTACAGCCCTAGCACCCACTATATCATGATGTATTGGGCCTGTGCTCAAGACTATGGCAGCCTTTGTTGTAGTAGAAGTATTCAGTTAGTCAGTTTATTGAAGGGAAATTAGAGTTGCCTCGCCAGCCAGCATTCGAACCAGGGCCTTCTGGAGTATCAAACTGAGGGGACTGAACGCTACACAACAGCGCCAGGCTCGTTGGGGTGACAGTCAGAGCACACCCACAACACAAGCGATGGTCACTCCCATCATAGTCAGTAAGGTTGCCTCTTCCTAATGTCAGTAAAAAACAATCATGATGTGTTCAAGAAAGCATGGTATATGATCAGTAGCTCCTATTGCAATTATATATATAAATTATAAATAATATGCAGAAATGGTTTGTAGGGGAGCTGTAGTGACATCACAGCTTTGACCCACAGCCGTGGCAGTCTCTGCTCATTGCCCATGATGTCTTCTAAAAACACCACTCATTGTTGGGGTGTGGATGTGCGCTGTTACACACACCTCAGACAAGTGTGAGACAGTTTCTATACTTGCGTGCAACAGTCAGGGAGAACATTTGCACGAAATTTGCATAAACATTGCCTGGTTTTGGGGGGGGGGTTACCAAGTGCTGTTGATGTCAGAAAGCCCATCTTGGAAACTCCAACTCCCATAGTCACTGTCTGTGACGCTGCGCTCCACATAACAACAGACAAGTGCACACTGCACACAACAAAATTGCATTTATGCCTCACTCGTGCAAGGGGGCATGCCCCTATGGCGCCCCAAGTGGGATGGTACCATGCTCAGGCATTGAGGAGGATGGGCAGAGAACTGGTTAATTCCTCCCCCCCACCAATCTGGCGGGTCGGGAGTGAAACCGGCAACCTTGGGCTGCAAGTCTGATGCCCTTACCGCTTAACCATGATTGGCCATGAATGTCAGTGATGCGTGCATGTATGGCAGCGACTTGAGTATAGCGCTAGATCTCTCATTGCCTCACTGGTGTGTCATTCAGACCACAGGCATCCTTATAGCGTTCCACAGCTTACTACTGCTCCTTAGTGTGGTGGTGCATTGCATTTGTGAGTAGGTATGAGTGATCCACATGGCGCGTGCGTGGGACAGCATTTGCATATCCGTTGCCTGGTGTCTGTCTGGGGGGTTTATCAGGCTGAAGATAGAGCAGCACATTAGGTCTAGTCGAGCCTCAATGGCGTTTTCCATGTTGACCGCAGGCATCCTTGCATGACTGCACAGCTTACGACTACTATTGCCAGCGACCCACGCAGCCACAGCGTGTAGTAGACTGTATGTGGGACTTGTCTCCCATCATCGTGTTTCATGCTTCCCCCAGCACCTCTCTCCTCTTGTGCCATTTAAAGGCGCTTTAACAAGGCGAGCAAAACCACTGAAGTTTCCACGCTCGCCACTTCTCTGTTGCGGGTTGTTTGAGCCTGCAGTCATCGGTTTCACTGACGCATCACAGAACTTGGGCTTCACTCCTTTTTTGTCACATTCATTCTCTCTCTCTCTCTCTCTCTCTCTCTCTCTCTCTCTCTCTCTCTCTCTCTCTCTCTCTCTCTCTCTCTCTCTCTCTCTCTCTCTCTCTCTGTCTCTCTCTCAGTCATCGTTTTCAGTGACACATCACAGAACCTGTGTCACATCACAGAACCACACTCAAACTCTCTCTCTCTCTCTCTCTCTCTCTCTCTCTCTCTCTCTCTCTCTCTCTCTCTCTCTCTCTCTCTCTCTCTCTGTCAGCTCTGCCTCTCTGGTTTACATTAACGGCTGTTCGTTTGGCATCTTGCTTCGGCTCCTCGTAGTCATCAAAGGTCTTATTTAAGCCAGTTGAGCAATAGAGTTTGTGAGTCACACATCGCATTTCCATCGCACAGGGGTAGCAGAAGGTCACCCAATATCTTGCTCTATCTCTCTCACTCACTCACTCACTCACTCACTCACTCACTCACTCACTCACTCACTCACTCACTCACTCACTCACTCACTCACTCACTCACTCACTCACTCACTCACTCACTCACTCACTCACACACACTCACTCACTCACTCACTCACTCACACACACACACACACACACACACACACACACACACACACACACACACACACACACACACACACACACTCTCTCTCTCTCTCTCTCCCTCTCTCTCTCTCTCTCTCTCTCGCTCTCTCACCATCCTTTCCCCTAGTATTTCATCTCATTTTGGACAGAGTAGCTAGCAAAAAGCCCAGTGAAAATGAAATTTCCCTCATTAAGACACGTCAGTGAGTGCTATAAAGGTTATTTATGTATTTTTATTTCAAAAAGGCAAACGAGCATTTACCTTTGAAAACACAGTGACAGACGTGTTTCTATTCCCGGCCCCGTCTGTTCAATGTAACTTGGGGAGAGTTTGTCGTTTAGGAGCACTTGCCTGGGCCCAGAGGCTCTTGGTCATTTGTCATGTCTTGGGGTTCAAAAGTTGTCAGTGACCTGTGCTGTACAACTTCCATACGATTCTCGGGAACTTGGTGAACTAACCCTGGAACTGTTTGTGTGCATGTGTCTGCGTGTGTGCGTGTCTGTGTGTGCGTGTCTGTGTGTGTGTGTGTGTGTGTTTAGGTGGAACATGTGCTGCCGCTGCTGAAGAGAGGCATTGGCATCCATCACGGAGGCCTCCTGCCCATCCTGAAGGAGACCATCGAGATCCTCTTCTCAGAGGGCCTCCTCAAGGTGTGTACTTCTATAAACACGATCCCCATCATTGATCTCGCCAGAAAGACGGCACTTGCACTCTAGATTCTTCACTTGTCCAGTTGAACTCTGCATCCAGTCCAAAAGATTCAGTTATAACACAGGAGGAAACCTTTATCTCCCATCTGTGTCATTACTAAACCTGTTTTATGTGTCCAACCTGGTCTTACCATGCCCTTGCATTGGAAATGTAAATTGAGTGGAAATTTACAGATGGCAAGGCTACCGCAGAACACAATTTTCTGTCCAGATCATCTACATCTCCGTAGGCCTATTCTGGGCGACAAATATTGTATTGGATTTGAGTGATTTGTATTAGCGGTTGTGGCCTAATGGATAGGGAGTAGGAGTACCAGTAGGAACTTCAGAAGAATTATTGTGGGGACAGTTAATGGTGCGGAACTCAATCCATAATCCATCCACAATGGTGAATCGTCATCCATAGCTCAACTACCTTTCATCAAAGGCTCCATCTCCATTCCACATTACTCCAGACCAACCATTCTTGTATCTGCACTAAATTACATTCTTCAGATATAACCTGTCTCTCGACAGCTGGTATGTTTTGCCTTTGTCTTCACGATACCATCTGGGAACCCCCCACAACCAACACATTTTCAAATGAGGGTCCTTATCAAAAAGCCTTGCATGTGATTGGATGAACACTCTGTCATTATTACTGACCTGCCACTTCTGCCCCTCACATTGAACTTAACCTGTGACACAGCTGAGAACGGCAGGTGGAAGAAGAGCCATTATGCCGCCCAAATCTTTGAGAAATCCCAACCCACTATCCTGATTGGGTCATTCGTTCAGAAATTATTCTGATTATCACTCTTCAGATGGTTGTGTGATAAAACAGTAAAGCCCTTGCGTGTAGTTTGTCGAAACGCATCCAGATGGCATGAGCCCGGTTACTTGAGATAGGTAAGTGTAATGTAATGTGCAGGGCTGTAAATACATTATATTCACCACCAGCCAAAATGGCAAGTAGACATTAATCTTACCAGCCAAACACACACTCACTAATGGATCAAAGTAGCAAGTAGGTTTCATTTTCTTCCAGCCAAACTGAATTTTCACCAGCATTTGCTCTATGGTGTGGCTTCAGTTTAAATTGCATCCTGCCAACTCCAGCAGTCTGCACTCAGCAGCCAGTGAAAGGAGGTGATCTGAGGATAACAAATGACCGTGACTGGCAGCCTCTGTCTGTAATCTACTGTGACCCAAAATTTCAGCCCTGGCGAGACATTTTGGTTAATACAGTTAGGAAGCTTCTAGAAAGATACATGTCCAGTCACTGCCTGCGAATTAGGATTCCTGCACAGACAGCACTTTTTTCTTAAATTGCAGAGGTGCGTTCGGCTGCTTGAATGCGACCTGTTTGCTGATTCTTGCAATGACATGTCAGCAGAAAATCACTCCCATCAACTTTGATATGGAATGAGATGTGTGAAGATGTATAAGAGGTATTGGCTTGGGTTAGCTGTCATCTCGATTGATGGAGATGCCTGTTAATACACGTTATCAGGTATTCTTTATTTTACGACCTGAAAACGCATAGAAGCACTCACGCATTAATGTTTAGTGTATATTTTTCATGCTTTACTTTTACTTTACTTTACTTTATTTTTTCTGGACATTGCACATTAATGAACATATACATACATGTACATATATGTAAATACGGTATGCCAGATTGTAGCCCAAGGGCTAATTTCCATCTGGTGCTTTTTCATACTTTTCCAATCACAGCCCTACTATCATTTGTGACGGATGGACCAGAGTAAAAACTGTCTCATGTAGTCTGAGGGGCATTTAGCACTATTCCCAAATTCTGAAAGAACGTTTTTCAGCTTTACAATGATGCCTTACTCATTGAAATCTTATCATATTATTTGAAGAAGTTGTGACCATTCGAAAAAGCACATCTTCTTCAACTCTGTAATCTCAAATTCTTGTGTTTGAGTGTTAATCAATGCCATGTGTCTTCTCCCCCCCCTGCAGGCTCTGTTTGCCACAGAGACGTTTGCCATGGGCATTAACATGCCAGCTCGCACAGTCCTCTTCACCAGCGCCCGCAAGTTTGATGGCAAAGACTTCCGTTGGGTAAAATAAACCCACAAGCACACACACTCACTCGTGCGCATAGAGACGTGCACGCACGCATGCACATGCACACACGCTCACTCACTCACACTTGCACATTAACACACTTGCGCATTCTCTTACTCACACTAACTCACACACACACTTGGATGTACCCTCTGTGACTCCATTCTGTTTTCGCCATGTAATAATCTAATAATTTTTCTGAGTTAGGATGTTGTTTTTTATTCCGGGCATCACTTGGCTGTCTTTACCCGACAATTACAGTATTTACTCAACTTTTCCAGATGTGCTTTTCAATGACTGCATGTTTTCTTTCGTCTTTATTATATTAGCAGCACATTGCATCATGGGGGCTTTAGAAAGGTTACCATTGCCTACTCATACCTTAATTTCAAAAAAAAAAAACCCACTCATGATGGTGTTTTTTTATACATCCAGTTTAACTACATGTTGCATCACGGTGGCTTGCGGCCACACCACTGATGCTTTGATTTGCTAAATAAACATCACGTGTGTCTTCCAATATGTGACCATGCGTCCTCCACTTGTGCTTGTGGCCTAGTACCTGGAAGTAATGTGTCATGATGACATCACTGCCAACAGCATTATATTTCAATATCTCGCAAAAGCTCAATTGTAAAGTCATTTTCTCATTTGCTAACTGGATGGTGAATGAAGAATAGTCCCCCAAAAATGGTTGTGGCTAGGCTGACAGCAGGGAAGCTTAATTGTTTTCTCCACGGAGGCGGGGCATCAGCAAAACGTGAGGCCACAAGCACAAGTGGAGGACGCAAGGTCGCATATTGGAAGAATGCCCCCCTTGAAGACGTTCAGGCATCAGGCTAATCTGGTTCCATCAGTTGCAGTAGACTAGACCACACAGGCATCTGTAAGCCAGCTACATGATGATGATGCTCATCCGGGGTAATTTAGTGGTGTGCTCTCTCTCTGAGATCGAGTGTAGGGGGGTAAACACCTTTTCCCATCCAAACGCGGAGCGTATTTAGGCGACTTAAAGCACCCAGACAGTTTTAATTACCCAAACGGTGTTGAGGGGATTGGGCAAGAGACAGAAAGATTGGGCACATCCAAACCGGTCTGAAGGAATAAGTCTGGCCTGGGAAAGCTGTCTTCAAAGAGTAAAACACCAAAGCCAACCCGCACAGATGGTACCAGCCATCCGCAACACCTTCTTAACTCTAATTGCAGCTTGCAGCTTTTCATTCAGATGAGGTGCCTTGGCTGGGGAAATCACCTCTGCTCCATATGCATGCATGGTGGACTTGGAGTCATTTGAAGCCATGTGGTCCTGACCCAGCTGCTCTGTTAGTATAGATACTTAAATGAAGAGCACTTTATGCTTGCATTATGGCACTTCTAGGCTCCTGAAACCATGTTATCGCAGTTTGTGCAATTAATGTAGGTGCTATTAGAAAACTGAATGGATGCATGCATGGTGGCACTTGTTGTCATTTAAAGCTAGTACTCTCCAAGCCACCAGTTTGTGTTGGTGCCATTAGGAAACGGCTGCTCTGTTTGTGTAGGTAGTACCATACGTAAGAGGAATGTATGCATGCATTATGGAGCTTGTAGTCTTTTGAATCCATACGCTGCTTTCCCAGCAGCCCTGTTTGTTAAAGTCCTGACTGCAGAGGAGCGTGTGGGATGGAGAGGGCCGGGGAAGGCAGCCCATGGCCACGTCCACAGCCACGTATTGTTTGTGAGAGCGAGCAGGAGCTTCAGGACACAAGCTGTTCGGAATAAAAAATGGGGCTCGCTGCCTTTGCTTTTCTCTTCTTTTTCTTCCCTCTATCTTTCTCTTGGAGGAGAGGGGAGAGAACTGCCATCCAGGGGAGAGAGGGAGAGGGAGGGAGGGAGGGAGAGAGAGAGCGAGAGCGAAAAGAGTGAGCGTGCACATGTTTTTGTGTGCGAGAGGGGATTTGACATCTGGTCCACATGCAAATTCTGCCAGACACGCAGTCTGTGCTTGTTGTGCGTCTCCTCTACTCTCCTCTTCCTCTTCTATTTGCATCTCCTCATGTTTTATTTCAAACTATTTTAGGACTGTTTTTGTGGAGTGTCTCTAACTAGAAGATAAACTAGAAAGCAGAGGATGAAGGATAAAGGTGTTGGCTGCTTTGTGACAGTGGAGTGGACTTCAAATCCCCAATGTCAACACCAGATGAGGAGCATTTTGCAATTGGCATATGAGCTAAGAAGTGGAAGAGGGGAAGGCTCTAAGCCGGTCGAGTGACTTTGGTTAATTGTGAAAGCCTGAGACAGGTTTGGGGAGAGGGCTTCTGGTAGGGCTGCACGATTATGGAAAAAATCATAATCACGATTATTTGGGTCAAAATCACGATTATTAATCACGATTATTGATTTTTGCAGATTTTGTAAAGAATTTATAACAAAAGGATATATAACCAAGAATGAATAATATACGGGATGAGCAAAATAAAATTAATTGTAATAATTATGTAAAAGGCAATAGCATAAAACTTAGGTGAACAGATTTCTGTACAGAAACAATAGCCTGTCAGTATGTTCTGGCTTCAAGAAGGCTCTCGAAGGTAGGTCACTATTGCCACGATTAAATCACGATTGAAATTCTGACTTCGATATCATGATGATATCACGATTTCGATTATTTTCGATAAATTGTGCAGCCCTAGCTTCTAGAACTCTCTACTCTTGAAAATGAGATGTTTGATCTGACGGGGGCATCATTTAATTTTTATATTTTATTTATTTATTGCAAACTTTTTATTTTTGCATTTATTTAACCGGGCAGTAACGGAGTGACTGGCAACAAAAGGAAGCTAGAGAGAGATGGGTAGAGTTGGGAAATGACCCAGACTGGATTCAATCCTAGGTCACCATGGGCACTGAGCCCGTAGATAGGGGCATTACACCTCATTTCACATTATTACACAAATGACATTTTTCGCTCTTTCCCCAAATAATTAAAGTGTAGTGGAAAGTGCGCACATCCAGCAAAAAAGCATCAGCAGGTGCCAGATCAAAAAACTGTCACATGTAGGAGCGGGAAAGGATCTGCACACTGCTTGCAAAAGACTTAATTTATTAGGAGCAACGTTTCGATCATAGATCTTCTTCAGGCATCTTGATCAAGATGCCTGAAGAAGATCTATGATCGAAACGTTGCTCCTAATAAATTAAGTCTTTTGCAAGCAGTGTGCAGATCCTTTCCCGCTCCTACATCCCCAAATAATTAATACAAATGACAGTCGTCATCATTTTCAAGTCATCAGCCATTTGAGTACAATTAAAACGTTTTTGAATGTACCTTCCAATGATAACGGTATTTTTTTTTAAATAATAGAAAACTTAAAATGCTCTGTTCCACATTATTACGCAAAATAGTTTTGTAGTGTTGTAATCCAAATTTCTTTCTTTTTTCCCATTTACATTAAAACAGTTGGAATTTGGTACCTTCTAAATTAGATTTCAATGTTCAATGCTTGGTGATAAGCTCTTTGTCTTAGTAACTGGAATGCTGCGTTTAACATTGAAGTCAATGGCAGGGCATTGCATGGGAGTTATGGAAGCCCAGATATCCTTGATGCTTTGCTCTCAGCCGTTTTTGTTTGTTTGGTTTGGTGACCCACACTTCACTCTTCAATATACCCATAGATTTCCATGCCATGTTTAGGTGCTTTGGTGGTATTGACATTCTAACTCACCAGACATAAAACCCCATTGAAAATGAATGGGCACCTAAGCACCTAAACGTGGCATGGAAATCTACAGGTTCATTCAAAAACTTTTTAATTGTACTCTGATGGCTGATGACTTGAAAATTATGACGACTGTCATTTCTATTGATTATTGATTATTTGTGGTAACGGCAAAAAATGTCATTTGCGTAATAATGTGGAATGCGGTGTAGTGCCACAACACCCTAGCCTATGAAATCCCATGCTGCTTTGCGCAATCGTTCCGATCTCAAAGACTGCATGGACTCTCTCCCTCAGCGAGGGTACCAGATCTTAGGCTCCAATCAGAGAGTGGGGAGGGATGGAAAGGCGATGACTGCAGTTTGCTTGAATAGATACAACTGACACGATTGGCTATGGGCTAAGTATATGCCAAATGAATGACGCATTCGTAACGGCCAATAAAGGACCATGGGCAATTGTAAACCGCACCTTTCCTATTCCTATGATCTCACCTGAGATCATCTGGTGCTAACCAGGCAAACACCCCCACACTCTAATAAAACTGACGAATTGCAATGGATGTCCTTCAGTGTAAAACAGATTCTAGCTATATATCTCTAGCTGACTATTACTTTTCATGTCTCTTGGGGGTGGGGGGCACACATCGCCTAAGTGAAATGTGATCTAATCCTTGACATTGTCAGACGTCACATTCGTGCATCTCTGTGTGCGAGTGTGTTGCAAATGGCAAACTCGTGTCTGTGTGCAAATAATTTTAAATTGTGGGCACAAATTTGAATGTGTGTGTTGTAGATCTCCTCTGGCGAGTACATCCAGATGTCGGGGCGAGCGGGCAGGAGAGGCATGGACGAGAGGGGCATCGTCATCTTCATGGTGGACGAGAAGATGAGCCCTGCCGTGGGCAAGCAGCTCCTCAAGGTAGACACACACACACACACACACACACACACACACACACACACACACACACACACACACACACCCTACCTTCCCTTCCGTCCCTTCCTTCTTATTCTTTTTCTGTCAATATTGTGCATTTATATAATGTGCAAATCCATTTCTGAAATAGAATATTGTGGAAAGATTTGTTTAAATCAGTTCAGGGTGAAATACAAAAGCAGGCCCGTCCAACTACTGAAGTGTGTAATAATTAAATGGATGCTTTGGGTTTCCATTTACAGTGCAGTCTTCAGGGGGAAAGTGGAAACACAAGACTTGAAATACTTTTGTTTAATTTACTGAAATCAGTCTGCATTTCCTTCACTGTATGGTCATGATGTATGGTCACATGTTCTTGTCTTAGAGGTCACGTGAACTTTTTTTTTGTCTCTGTTATCTATCCTTTATCTTTTCGCCTGTAGTCATAAAGTCTTTCATATACTGGTATGGTTGATTGGGCCAGGTGAGGTGAAGAGTTGCTGCTTTGTTAGGAGTTTGACCAATGCCCTGTCTTGCGCAAGCGATTGAGAAACACACGTTTTTATCTCTCCTCAGCTGCAATGCTCCCCGATCGACCCATTTTTTTAGACTTCAACCTTTAATTCTAATCTAGTTAGATCTCTCTGACCTCCTCCTCCTCCTCCTCCCAAGTTTACGATTATTCTTCACGGTCCAGACCTGTCATGCTGACAGTGATGTAAATAAACATTCACTTTTTGTGCAAGCACTTTTAGTCATAAAACACAACTGGGCAGTAACTCTCCCTGGCCAATAAAGAAATCAACTCCCCTAGCCCCCCACATCAGTCGCGCTGATGTCATCATAACTATTGGCTCTGCCAGGGGGTGCCTGTAGCCAGCATTTTGCACACACAGACGATACTGTGTCCTCCTTCTCTTCCTCGCTCTCACTTTCTGTCTCTCGCTTTCACACACACAAACTCTATTCAAATACCTTTTTATTTCCAATTCGATTTTAAATTGGCACACACACACACTCGCTTTCTCTCTTGCTCATGCTCTCTCGCTCTCTCCCTCACTCATGCTCTCGCTCGCTCTCTCTCTTTCTCTCTCGTGCGCGCTCTCTCGCGCTCTCTCTCGCGCTCTCTCTCGCGCTCTCTCTCGCGCTCTCTCTCTCGCGCTCTCTCTCGCGCTCTCTCTCTCTGGTCCTCTTGGAAGCCTTGTTGTGAGGGAATTGGCCCCAGCGGGTTTGTAACTCTTTGTACAGAGCAGGGGAGGTCTTATTGCACAGAGGCACAGGGGGGACACTCTTACCCCCCTACTTTCCCTTTCTTCCTCTGCCCTGCTGGGCAGTCGTCATGGCGTGAACACAGTAGGGCCACACGCACCATTTGCGTAATTCCGACCCTGCATGCTTGCTGTGCGAGTGCGTGCAAGGGCTGTGTGTGTCCAAGGTGTGCATGAGAGGGCTGTGTGTATATGTGAGATGTGCATGCGAGAAGTCTGAGTGTGTGTGCATGCGCGTGTGTGTGTGTGTGTGTGTGCACATGTGTGTTTGAGATATTCCCTGCCCTTTCACAACGTTGGAAGCTGAAAGTTGATCTTGGGTGCTCCGTGCATAAGGGGGTTTGACTGCGGTGCCGGGAACCATTGCTTAGTATTACTCATCTGGCTCACCAGCACTCCTTTTGTCCTCTTCCCCCACCCAGCCCTCTTTTGTCTTTGTCTTATTGAAGGACCTGTCTCCCAATAGCACTTTATTCCTTGGCCTTACCGTCATTGCCATTTTTAAGACGTCTTTGCTCTGCGCAAACACACTTATTTCTTGGCACTACCGTCCACCCCTTGGTTTTCCTCCTCTTCTCTTCTCTTCTCTTCTCTTCTCTTCTCTTCTCTTCTCTTCTCTTCTCTTCTCTTCTCTTCTCTTCTCTTCTCTTCTCTTCTCTTCTCTTCTCTTCTCTTCTCTCCTCTCCTCTTCTCTTCTCTTCTCTTCTCTTCCCCTGGTTGCTCAACGTTTTGCTCTGTGCCTTTCTGACGTCCAGGCGGGCCTCAAGTCATCGCAACCAGTCAGAAGGTGTTAAGAAGCAGTAAGTTATGAGTGTTTTTAATGGCAGAAATCGTGCCGATGCCGTTATTCCAGCACAGTTGAGCTCCGTGTTAATCATCAGGTTTGGTCTTGGGGCGCTGCTGAAAGATTTTACAGATTAACAGATTTTTTTTTCTTTAACTTCATACAGAGATCACTCCATTTAATGTACAATGAAAAGGTGTTCATGAACTCTTCTCCAACCACAAGAATTTGACCCTCAACATGCCCTTAACTGCTCCCAAAGAACGTTTTAGTTAGCCAACCCTGTTCAAAAATACCGAGGTAGATACACCAGGGGTAGAACCTCAGTGATGGTCATACAATAGGACCCACTTACTTTCTCCCCTTCCATACATACATCATGCAACCAGAAAAGCTTGTGGACATGATGGTATAATAAATAATTAAACTCTTGTTTTTCTCCATTTAAAGTTTGCAGTCCTTATTTCGTGCACCGAAAGTTATTGATCTTACTTTAGAAGTTGAGCGTGCCTGCCTGCCCACCACTGCTACATGAACTTTGACCAAGGTGGCGGCGCGCAGAGTCGCAGCGGCCCGGAGTACTAAACTTTTTATTAGCTTCTGCTGCTACTAAGTATTGTACCCAAAACACAATTTCGTTGCCTTTTTGACAATGACAATAAATTCTTGAATCTCTTGAATCTATTGCAGTGTTTCTCAAAGTGTGGTCCGGGGACCACTGGTGGTCCGCGACAGAGCTCAGGTGGTCCGCGAGTGGATTTCTACTTTTCCCAGACGAATTGAAAAGTAGCCGTGTCAAATTAACACCCCTCAAATGTCAATTGAGTTGACAGGTGGTCCCTGAACACTTTTTGGGGGACAAAGTGGTCCTCGGGTCTGAAAAAGTTTGAGAAACACTGATCTATTGAAATGCTCATCGCGTTGGTGTCTCCTCTTGTCCACCCCCAGGGCTCTGCGGACCCCCTGAACAGCGCCTTCCACCTGACCTACAACATGGTGCTGAACCTGCTGAGGGTGGAGGAGATCAACCCCGAGTACATGCTGGAGAAGTCCTTCTACCAGTTCCAGCACTACAGAGCCGTGCCCGGCGTGGTGGAGAGTAAGTACAACTAAGATACAAGATTTGTATTTATTTGTCACTTGCTTTCTTGTGCTGGCCTGGCACAATTGCCAGTGAAATGAAGGTTGTGACTGCTCTATGGTGTGTAAGATGGGACAATATGAAAGGAAGGTGAATAATAATAATAATAATAATATGCCTATAATAATAAAAAAAGCCATCCGCTTTTCCAAGGACAACTTTTTCTAATAAAAGAAGAATAAATGAAATAAAAGAAAAAGTCGTCCTCTGAATTTAAAAAGTGGATGGCTTGAGAGAGAAAAACTCTGTCCTGCATTTTATCCCATCCTGCATGTATGGGTGACCTCGTGTCACCCCTGTGGATGTTGGCCTTTATGGGCACACTAACAGGTTACACCTTACTCATAACTAAAATGTGCCAGATAAACAACACTGTGGAGATTGTAGAGAAAATGTATGCACACTTCAATATTTTTTTATTTTTTTTAATTACCAAGCTTTCAGTCTCAGACATTCCACACTCCCACTAGTATATGAATTGAATGCAATACAAGTGGAGCCAGTGGAATGGTACTTGTACTGCACAGGCCTTCCCCAAGTCCACCCTCATCTAGCAATGGTGAGAAATAACTGAAAAGTTTCTTTTTTGTTTCGTGGCTTTTTGGCCTTTATTTCGAGGATTGAGACCGTAAAGTAGTCGGGGAGAAATGAGGCAGGGGTGGGATACGGCCCAGGCTGGACTCGAACCCTGCTCCCCATGGGCCCATATATGGCGGGTTTAGTGAGCTGTAGTGGTGTGGATCGGCACTGCCCTCACGATCCGATTCGATCACGATTCGGGAGGTAGCGATTCGATTCGATTCGTTTCTATGCGATCCGATCCGATCCCATTCAATTCTACAATGCATTGCAATGCATTACATTTCTACTGAAAACAAAGCAAATCTTTAATCAGTCATGATGAGGCAATACAAGTAGTCAGATACTGAGCAACAATTTATTGACTGTTTTCTGTATCAGTCTGTATCAGTCTTGCAATGTTTTGAAGTGCTTTTATTTAATTTAGCATTCATTTGCTCCCGAAATATCCATGGAAGTAATTGAAACTTAAAAAAATTGCCGGATCGATTCTGGAACTTGCCGGATCGATTCTGGATCGTCCATGCCCCGCATTGGATTGCATCGCCGAATCGATCATTGTTGACACCACTAGTGAGCTGTGCCACATGACTGAAAAATTTCTCAATATTACGGAATAAGAGGTTATGCTTTTGTTGAAACACATTTTTGTTATTGTTTAAAGTCATTGTAACAATAACAAACATATGTTTTAACAAAAGCATAACCTCCTTAGCGGAGCTAATAAACCCTATTCCTCAAAAGCAGAACATGTTTCGTTAGACTCCCTCTCTCTCGCTTTGCTTTGCTTTGATGTTTCTGTCCTTTTGAAGCACTCTCTTGCCCTCTGGGGCGGCAGCAGCGCAGGCTGGCATTGTGTGTCTGCCAGTGTGTTGGCATCCCAGGCCCAGGGGACTGCTGTGGGTGCCCTTTAGGAAGAAGAGAACCAGATGACTCCCCCAGCTGTCTGTGGGCACTGGGCGGCACTGCTCCGCTTTATGCTTTTATGCCTTAGTCAGGATGTGCAATGCAGCTATTTATGGGGCTCCGCGTGAAACTTTTGGCAATTAATCAGACACCTGGGCAGGGCATGACTTAACCTCCTATCCTCCTATCCTCCTATCCTGCTTGCCTGCCTTTCTGCCCAGTTCATCTCTGCTGAATGACCCATAGCCCAGAGCGGAGTCTGTGTGTGCACGTGTTGGCATCTATTTTAAGGGTACTGAGAAAGTTGTGCACAATGCCATGCTATGTGGGCCGTTGGTTCATGCTATGTAGGCCGTTGGTTCAACGTTAATCACAGTCAACTTCTCACCCTACGCCTGAAAACACAGTGCAGCCCTAGCCAGGCCACCCCTTCGTAGTGATGCAATACCTTCTGCGTTCCTACTAGTCAGGCCAAGAGCAATGCAAACATCGTTTCTGATCTCCCGAAAAATCGGGAAATCCTCCCACTTTGTCGGACCCCAGTCAACCAGTAGCAAACCTAGGGAGGCGGGTTAACCATGCTCTTTGGGAAACCGTAATTGTTATGCTCTTGGTCAGACCAAGTCTCGAAGACATTTGAAAGTTAATCAGGCTAGTGCAGCCCAGCAATGCTTTGCAGTGTCATTTTTCATGGTGTGAATAACACATACATGCACCGTGATGAAGAATCTCATACAATACTCACCAAGGAAGAGGAGGTCCGAGTGGGGTCAAGATTGAATCCAGAAATCTTGAAATGCCTCTTCCAAAGATGTGTGTACACACACACACACACACACACACACACACACACACACGCACACACACACACACACACACACACATTTTATGTTCTTTATTTGATTCCACATTACAAGTTAAAATCAATAGGAACCAAATATGATGAATAATCCAACAACTATTTTGACCAAAAGACACATCTTGTTATGGAAATGCATCATTAAGGATACAGGAAACATCTTCTCTTCCAGATGAACATGCTCCCTATAACAGCTGATATTGAGCACTATTTAGCTAGCTGTCTGGCCCGTGTCTCTCACACACACACACACACACACACACACACACACACACACACACACACACACACACACACACACACACACACACACACACACACACACACACACACACACACACACACACACACACACACCCTCACCCTCACCCTCTCCCACAGTGTCAGTGTCCCGAACTCCCTTGTCCATCCATATCCATGTGTTTTGTGTTTAGAGATGCAGAAGCTGGAGGAGCAGTACAATGCCATTGAGATCCCCAACGAGGAGAGCGTGGTGACGTACTACAAGATCCGCCAGCAGCTGGCCAAGCTGGCCAAGGAGATCCAGGAGTTCATACGCAAGCCCAAGTACTGCCTGCCCTTCCTGCAGCCCGGCAGACTTGTCAAGGTGTGTGTGTGTGTGTGCGTGTGTGTGTGTGGGTGGGGGTGTGGGTGTGGGTGTGTGTGTGTGTTTGAGTGTGTTTGAGTGTGTTTGTGTGTGTTTGAGTGTGTTTGAGTGTGATTTGTACATGTGTGGGTGTGCGTGTGTGTGTGTGTGTGTGTGTGTGTGATTTGTACATGTGTGTGTGTGCATGCGTGTGCCGTGCAGCACGCGTGTTTAAGTACTACCTGCCCTTTCTGCTGCGGCAGGCTCGTCAAAGTAAGGGCCATTGGACTTTGTGTGCGTGTGTGTGTGCGTGCGCCGGTCTGTCTGCATGTTTGTTCGCTCAGCATGCTTGTAAAGGGCCAACATGTTGCTGGGTGCACTTGTGCACTTGGGGCACTATGCTTCAGTGCTTAATATGTAATACGCACTGATACACAAGTGCACGATTTGAGATCCAGCATGTCTCACTATGTGCAGAGGATGCTGTTTGGATTCTGAGACCAGTGCTCTGCTTAATGCTGTTTTTTGCATTTGAGATCTATGTGTCTGGAAATGTATTTGAGTACATTTCATGACAAAAAAAACCTCTCCAGTTATATGAAATCCTGGGTCTATAAAAAATGTCTGCCTCTGTAGTTGCATTAGCCAAATTGAAGACTCCCGCCGACTTTTTGAGTGTACTTTACCGCTCTTAAGAGCGAACAGCTGTTACTCATTGCCTTTCCGTCTTGAATCTCTTTTTATTCCCAGGTGAAGAACGAGGAAGCAGATTTTGGGTGGGGTGCCGTGGTGAACTTCTCCAAAAAGTCCAATGTGAAGGTGTGTATTGCTAGCCTCGCGAGCCATCCTACGTACTTCCGCCAAAGGATTGGCTCCACTACTGTAGTCTGGCCGTGCTTCTCTGTGGAGTGCCTGGAGCAGTAGAATTTTGATCGCAACGCCCCCCCCAGAAAACAGCCAATAATCGAATACGCCCCCCACGTGGGGGCGAAAGGGGGAGGACGCTCGTGACAATGACGTACACATCTGCGCCAGAGCCATTGGTCTGCGCTATGTTGTTGTTGAGTAACTGCCAGCGATTGGGTGAGAGGTGTCCAATAATTTCAAACCATAACTGAATGCAAGCTTCCTGCTTCCTACAATTGCTTCAGAGCAAATAAATGCCAGACCATAAATACGAAATGAAATGGTAGTATTATGGGATGGTTAGGACCAGGCTAGTGTATTGCAGCTTGTGGACAGTGTTGCCAGATGTGTCTGACCAGTTCCAGCCCAAACAAATGCTTTAAAACCGCCTAGAGGCACTTAATCGCACCAACCAAATTGTGTTGATTTCTATGGCCATAAATCTACAAAAACCTGCCCAATGCCCGTTTTTCGCTAGCCAGGCTGTGCCCTTCTAGTGACGCAACATCTTAAGCGTTGGTTATAGTCAGGCCAAGAGCAATACAATTGTTGTTTCTGAGCTCCTCGTTTCTGCACTCCTCCCACTTTGTCGAGGAGAAAACAACCATTAGCAAACTAAGGGAGGTGGGCCAACCATGCCGTTAGGGAAATGTTCATTGTTATGCTCTTGGTCAGACCAAGTCTCGAAGAGATTTGAAAGTCTATGATAATAATGCTAGTTTTTCGCCATCTTTACCCACAGACGGCCATCCCAAGCAGCCCAACTGGGCAGGTAACCTCCCAATCTGGCAACATTGCTTGTGGAGAGCGGGTCACTTTCATCCTAATCTGCGTTTCCTGAAGAGGGAAATTCCATACCTTCATGCATATGCATGGAGTATGGACTATGCAGGAGTTACTGATAATCTCAGATTGGGCGGTGGTGAACTACTCCAGTCTGTTCACTTATCTTGTTTTTCTTCCTGCAGAGAGGGGAAATTAAATTAGCTCTCGAGTTATCATCTCCACATGCCATACATGAAATATGCATTGAGATGGTAGGCGCATACTTGGAACGGTACATAAACACGACCACTAGATCTGGGACACACGTTCTCTATACTCGTCATATCCTAAACAACAGATTAATTTCACATCCTAGACAACCGAACCGATCCATATCAATAATGGGTTAGTGGATTCTGTTGAGGCGGACTTTGAGATATTCAGAGTAGATTGGTCAAACCTGAAGCTCACACGTTATTTGGGTGGTCTCACAGCATGTTTAGATGAGGGGACTATTAATAACGCAACTGTGGAAACTCTGTCTTGTGAAAGTTTGGATTAAAGGTACCAAGTAAACAAACAATAAACAAAATAAAAACTAAATTTCAACAAACCATTTTTTATAAAGTCCCTGCGGGTGGACTATCTAAATAATATGGTTGCCTACCAGCCTAGGCTGTTGAAGCCGGTCACGTGACCGTAATATGTCTGGGCATGAGAAGAGGATGACTGTTTTGCTTGGCTGCTCTACCCACTGAAGGCCCAGAACTGTTTTTCCCTTTTGGAAGGTCTAGTTGAAGCTAGTCGAGATTCTTTTCATGATTTCAAAAACCTTCTGGAACTGTAATGATGTGAGGATGGAACATCTCACGAGGAGTGTTCCCCAGAGGGAATGGAAGTTACTTTAGCGAGACAAATTTGAGGGTCTGAAGGAATAAAACGAGTAGATTATACCAAAGGACGGTTTGAATTTTGCAAAAGCTGTTGCATGAATTCTCATTACGGATGGCACAGCATCTATTTCTAAAACTGAGTGTGGTACTTTTCTCTTCATATATTTTTTCCTTGGGGCTTTGGTTAATTTCACTGCCAATTGGTATTCTTCCTGTTTTGTTTCACAAAATGCTACAAAATTGTGAAGTCTGATGGCGATGTTTCTTTCAAGAAGATGGTCCTGAATATTTGAACAAATGGTTGGCTAAAACTCTGATCTCTCTCTCTCTCTCTCTCTCTCTCTCTCTCTCTCTCTCTCTCTCTCTCTCTCTCTCTCTCTCTCTCTCTCTCTCTCTCTCTCTCTCTCTCTCTCTCTCTCTAGGCCTCGAGTGGTGATCTGGATCCTTTGTACGTGGTGGAGGTTCTGCTTCACTGCAGCAAAGACAGTGTGAAGAACGCTGCTACTGAGTCAGCCAGACCTGCTGGCCCTGGGGAGAAAGGAGAGATGCAGGTGTGTTTCTGTCTTGGTTAAAATTGCAAATTTGTTCATTGTTTCATTTTCAATCCTCTGTGTAATGCTCTTGTTCGATGGTGCGATTGCCAAGGGGTACACCTTCACTGGAGTCACTTGTGGCTTCCCTAGTGCTGAACAAAAGAAATGTGTTTTTCAAAATGATTGTGCGAAACTTTTTTTCCAAAAAGCACCTTTACCAGAGCGCCATAGCCAACAAGTCAGCACTCAGCTCTGCTTTAGAGATTACTCATCCTCAGCAACTCAACTCACATTTGTTGAAGGCCTTGATATATTTTTTGTGTTTGTACTGTATATCTTGTTCTCGTTTCAAGGGAAATTTCCTTCTTCATTCTTTGTGTAGTTTCTCGTCCTTAAAGGGACACTGTGTGAGATTTTTAGTTGTTTATTTCCAGAATTCATGCTGCCCATTCACTAATGTTACCTTTTTCATGAATACGTAGCACAGGCATCAAATCTTAAAGGGACAGTTTGGTCAATTTCAACATGCAGTTGTATTGCTCACGCTACCCTTGACTTGGCAGTACCTGGTGATGCCACATTTTTCGGCTCAACCCTTTCCGAGATATGAGCAATTCTAATGGGGGCAGCGTTTGTTTACATTTTTAAAAAAATGAAACATAGGCCAACTCCAAATATTTTCCCAAAAGGTACTGCTGTTTGCTAGTTTTCTGCTGATGTTTTATAACCTTTTGGATGTTTTTGGGAATAAATAAAAATGTTTTTTTGAAATGTAAACAAAGAGCTGCCCCCATTACAATGACCAGGATCTCGGAAACGGCTGAAGAAGAAGAAAAAAAAAAATCTCAGGCACTGACAAGTCCAGGGTAGTGTGAGCATTACAACTGTATGTTGAAATTGACCAAACTGTCCCTTTAAGTATTCATTATGACTGGAAAAATTGCACTTTTCATACATGAAAAGGGGGATCTTCTCCATGGTCAGCCATTTTGAATTTCCAAAATAGCCATTTTTAGCTGCAAAAATGACTGTACTTGGACCATACTAGAAAATATGTATTTATTACTTAGTAAACTTTTATGTAAAGATCAAATTTGGCAATAGGCGACACAGTTTCAATGAGCAGCATATTTGCAGTACCTTTTTTGACCATTTCCTGCACAGTGTCCCTTTAACTTGATGCAATGCTTCAGTTTGATGGAGAGTTGCATCTTCTGTTTTGGTTTTTTTTTTTTTTTGCCAAGGTCAAGGGTGACCACTGGGTGACTTGGCCGTTCCCCCTCTGCCAATTCCCGTGCCGTTGCTTTATTGACTCAACAGAAGTTAAAACAACAAGTTCACTTCTGTGACAAACGTGCAACAATTTACTCAAAGCTCCCCAGCTTGTCTCTGTGACATGTTTGACACTGTTTTGACTTGACACAAATCTGCTGGTGTGAACTGTCCTTGAGGACTCTCCACCACCACTGCCCCTACTGCTGCGTGTGTGTGCAAGCCGAAGAAGAAGGCCCTAGAGTGAATGACAAGCGGGAGTCACGGCTCAGCTTAGACTGTTGGTGTGAGGTCTTGAGTTGGATACTCATGGAAGCTGCAAAAACAAACACAATGTGACCACAAGCTTGACTTTCACAGTCTGCCTTTCGTAAAGTTGAAACGGAGACTGTGCAGCATCCAGGGTCTTGAAACCCGCTCAGGAGAATCAACATGTAACCTGTGAGTCAGTCCAAAGTACTGAAGTACGAAGTTATTATTCCTTTTTATTCGCCTCGTATCATGTTTTTGGCAGATCACCAGGCAGTAGGCTCACAACTCTTACTTCTAGTGGCTATACCCAGCAGTTTCCACTGATGGCGTTTCTTGAGTGCTCCCATATGAAACTCTAGCTCCAGCTCCTGTTCCAGCCTGGGCTAGCTCTACCAAGGTTTCCAGATTGGACAAATTCGGATGATCATATGCGAATAGAAAACTGTATTGTGTAGGGATGTAAATAAAATCGAAATATATCGATGTATCGGAAGTATCGGCCGGCGATTTAATCGAATCGCATCATATCGTGGGGCATTCTTAAGAATCGAAAAGAATCGAATCGCTGGCCCCTGTGCAATGCCCTAGCTCCATAACACAATAGTAGTGGAAAAGTAATTGGAAAAAATCGAATCGAACCGAATCGCATCGTATCATGGAGAATTCTTAAGTATCGAAAAAAAATCGAATCCCTGATTTAAGAAATCGATACCGTATCGTATCGTCATGGAGGCTGTGATTTACACCCCTAGTATTGTGGGGGTTTTCTGTAAGACCATAGAGATCAACAGTTTGGGTTTTTTATTTATTTATTGATTCATTTATTTATTTATTTAGAGGATTTATTGAGCTGGAAATCCTCCACATCTGGCAACCCTGCCCACCACTGCCCCGGCGAGCAGGACGGTCATGAGCAATGACACACGTAGGAAGCGGTGGAGTAAAGCTGGGGGGTGTGGTGCTCCATGCTGGACTACAAGTGAAAGGGCACATGTACATTTACATGAACATTCACATTCATTAACATAGCGGACTCCTTTACATCCCCGTGTACAGCCTCCACACTGTACAGTGGGAATGTGAATGCCGCCATTGTATCGGCCCATATGGGTCCACCATGGAGAGAAGCGTTGTGGGGATGGGAGGGAAGGACGGGTTTCCCTTAGGCTGGCGTCGCATTGCGCTCCACACACACACACACACACACACACACACACACACACACACACACACACACACACACACACACACACACACACACACACACACACACACACACACACACCACTCTGTATACTCAAGTCGATGGGAAGTGCTGGAGCAGATATGGTCCGGACAACCATATTTCCGCTGTTTTTGTTGTGAAAATATGTATGTGTGGGATCTTTGTTATGTGGGCCCTTAAAAAACTGAATGGGCAGTACAAATATGTGGATGTGTGAATGGGTTCTGTGACCAGTTGAAGCCTGGAGTGCCCAATGCTGCCCACTCAAACAGCAGTGAGGTAGTGGTGGGTGGTGAATTATTATTTTTAGTCATGTGGTGACTCAATGTGTCGCAATATTGTTCATTTTGTAGGTCTACTCACCTTGAAACTGATATTCGGTGGTTGAAACGGTCTTAATTGTAGACTTTCACCCTAGTAGAGACGATCTAGTCTAATAGCTGTCTGAAGCATTCTTTTATTCACTGTAGTGCATCACATATTGTGTTAGTTGCATATAAAGAAACAAGGTTCATGTCATGTTGAAAATTAGTCGTAAAAGGAATGCCCCTTTAATAGCAGTATCTCTGTCCCTCTCTTTGATCTTTTCATGCT
>NC_085867.1:19623204-19633204 GCF_034702125.1 Engraulis encrasicolus | reverse complement strand
GACAAAGGCTGACTGTAGTTTTCGGACTAAAGACTCTGCATACTTAAAATCCATTTTGTTGTTCTTTTATTATTTCAGCCATGAAAAGAGACAGTCAGAATAAGAGAGTGAGACAGAGGGAGAGAGTCATAGAGACACAGACAGACTCGTACAAGTCCTCTGGACTGCTGCTGATATGTGTTGCATTGGAGCCTTCTTTCAGTCAAAGTTGCACTCTTTCACAAAACGCGTGCAAAAAGACGTTGAAACCGTTTTTAAGTGTTGACAGTGTTTTAAGAGGCAACAAAATGAACAGCTGATGTATTTCGTAGCAGAAATCGAATTGCTTAGAGCAGTACATAATGCATCACTGCACGGTAGTAAAACTCCCTTTCGGATATATCTACTACCTCCATATGGGATTACAAACAAAAACACAAATTCTGTTCTTTTAATAAGTAAAAAAGAGTGTTCAACGCTATTGCTCTTGCCGTCATGACACAGGAGGTACATTTAGGACTCACAAGTGAACATCTCAAGGTTGAGTGCACACATTTAGCCGGCACTTGACCGTAGAACAAGTTCATCCACTTTATCAGTTTCCATATACATTACACTGACATCTGCACCAGTGCACTGCAGAAAACAAACATCCAGTGGGACTATCTGGAGCCAATGTTCAGCCAACGCAACGACCTGTGTGCATTCACGTGTGTGTGTGTGTGTGTGTGCGCGTGCGTGTGCGTGCGTGCGTGTGTGTGTGTTCAGTGGTAGTTAAAAAATGTTGTTTGTTTTGATTTAGCACTGCGGGCACGCTGCCATTTCCTGGCCCCGCTGAACTTTTCTGAAGTTCCCGCTGAATCAAACAAATACAGGAAATGGTCCTCGGGCGGCTCGTCCGCTTTCTGCTCCACGAATCTCTCCGCACCAGCACAACACAATGAGGAATCCGTTCCGTTCCCCCTCTGGACAACTCCCTGCTCAAACGTCAGCTCTCGGCCGCGGCCGTAAATACTGCACTGCATTTATGGACTGACGTCGGGAAGTGAAGGGAGAGATGGGGAGATAGTGGAGGGTCGGGATAGAGCAGTGGTTCTCAACCTTTTTTTTTAACAAACTTCCCCTGAACCTCATCATAAGCCTCCCAACGCCCCCTCGACCTCCTCATAAGCCTCCCAACGCCCCCCTTAGTATTAAAAAATAAAATGGACTAATCCCCCCCACAATGGCTAAGTACCGCCCCCTCTCAGCTCCATCCTTCTCAACGTCCCCCTAGGGTTCCCCATCGCCCCCTGGGGGGGGGCTGTAGAGCCCCCGTTGAGAAACACTTAGATGAAGGTAGTTGGGTGGGTGGGTGGGCTGTTCTTGTCAAATAATCGTTATTATGAAATGCATTCATTGTTCCTAGAGAGCGAGCGCCTCTCGGCCAGGCTCGTAAATGTGTCTGTGTGTGCGTTTTTGCACTTTGCTATGCGTGTTTCCGTTGCGTGTTTGAGTTGTGTTTTGAATTAGCAGCACATGCTGGCTGCCCCAAGAGATGGCATCGGTTGTGCCCTGCTTGAAAGCTCCAGGGGATCGTTAACGCGCCTGTTAGGCCTGAACTTCAGGCTTTGTTGGCTCCAAGCCCTGGCAGAGGAAAACACTGTGGGTCCCAATCTGACATCTATACCCTTAAAACCAGATTACCCTGTTTGATGGGGCATGACACAAGATTTACTCCTCCTGTGCAGCGATCAAGTTAGGGTCAGCATTCTCCCACGCCACCGCCTCACCTCTATTCTCTCTCCTCGCTTCTACTCTCTTCTCCCCTCCCCTCTCCTTTCTCCTCTCTTCCCTCCATCCTCTCCTCTCCCCTCCCCTGTCCACTCCTCCATTCTTACCTGCCATGGTTCCCTGCTACACTGGGCAGGATGTAACACGCACACAGAAGATAAACTGTCTGACCTTCCTGACCCAGACATAACAGACAGGTTCCTCAGTGAAGCACCTATTTTTAACATTCCGGAATGATGAGGAGCCACTGTGTCTTACCCTTACGCAGTTTTGAAAATAGGTTGTAGGGATTTCATTTTGGCCAATGATTGTTGACAAGACAACAAACTGCCAGCTGTGACTGAGTGCAGTTGCAATATCTTACAAACCAGGGGGTGGCAGAAGTCAAAGTGCCCTTGACCTAAATCAAAACACAGTGTGCACAAGGGGTCTTGTAATCAGCCCTTCCGCAGTGCGTTTTACTACAATTACGGAACAGAGACGAAAATTAGCTTAGCTTTGCCGTTAGCGTGTTTCAACTTTCAAAGAGCAAAAGAAAAGCCTATTCCCCGCTGCACTGGTAATCCTTGCAGAACTGGGTTAAATTAGTGAGCCAGTGGGCGTCTAGCGTGCCCATGCCCAAGCGTGTTATAACAAGTAGCACAGAACAGGGGCTTAAGTGGATAACACGCTTAGCTACTAACAGTAGCTGTTGACTAGCCGTAGCCCTAGTTGTAGTGGTAGCATCGGTGGAGGCCGATGCCAATTAGGCGTCCTGTGTCGGCTCACCTATGATTGGATTAAAGACCCTAGCGGCTTTAGCATGTGTGGAGATCTGTCTGTTTGTTTGTCCTCTGGTCCTTTCACTTACTGTTACTTTTTAGGAATGCGGACTCGCATGAATTACTCAAAATGTACTCAGATATGGATTTTCAAGACCTTGAGGTCTGATTACTTATTATTTATTATAAGATATTAATAAGATATTAATAAGATATTAATGTCTCAGCCGTGACTCAACGGCTATGGATGTCGTTTCCCAGTTCCCCCCATCTCTCTCTCCCGTCTCATTTCCTGTCATATTCTCAAACTGACCTGTCTGAATAAACGCTTAAACTGCCAAAATGTGAAAATGTTAATATTTCAACAAGTAGCTGTTTTTTTGGTTTGCTTTTCCTTTCTCTTGTCCTTCCCAAATTTTCCCACACTGGTGGTCATCAATACATGGATTTTCCCAAGCTGTCGGCTGACGGCCTCGTTTGTTTATAGCCGAACATAAGCTACATCCTGTATACACGATGCTACATAGAATGGTGTCTTTGTTGGGGCCTCAGATAATGGTGCCTAACTCTAGTAGTCACATGTGTAGGCATGTTCCATTAGACTGGGTATGCCATGCATGACTCTACTGTCTAATAGTAGTCACATGTTCATTACCCGTGCCCCTCCTTTCCTGGGAGTTAAGTGTCAACCGAGGTGACTTTCTGGTGGTCTTTTAATGTAGCATTGTAGTGTGTTGTATTGTTGTGACTGCATCGTTTCAGGGTGGTGGGAAAAAAACGAGAAGGGTCAACGTTTGGGTGTTCCTTGACCTTTCCATGTGGTTAATTTAGACTGTATGATTGTGTGGGTTTTTTGTTCAGTTTTTAAAGAAAAATCTTTCTGTATCTCTCCTCCTCCTTTCCCATTCTCTCTCCCTTCCTTACCTTCCATTCTCCTCCCTTCCTCCCCCTCTCTTCTCTACAACCTCCCTATTCCTCCCCTCCCCCTCCTCTTTCCCTTCTCATCCTCAACTCCCCTTCTCCCTCTTTCCTTTTCTTCCTCTTTTTTCCCTTCTCATTCTCAACCTCTTTGCCCCCCTTCGTCCTTCTCCTCCTCTCCCTCCTCTCCCTCCTCTCTTTCTCCTCCTCTCCCTCCTCTCTTTCTCCTCCTCTCCTTCCTCCTCATGATCTTCCTTCACTTCCTCCTCCTCATGATCTTCCTTCACTTCCTCCTCCTCCTCCTCCCCTTCTCTCTTCTCCTTCCTCATCCTCTTCTTCCTCCCCCACTCTCCTCCTCTTCCTCCTCCTGCTCCTCCAGATTGCGGCTGACATCAAGTCTGCTAAGCGTGAGTTGAAGCGTGCTCGCACAGTGCTGCAGATGGACGAGCTCAAGTGTCGTAAGCGCGTGCTGCGCCGCCTGGGGTTCGCCACCGCCTCCGACGTCATCGAGATGAAGGGACGCGTGGCCTGTGAGATCAGCAGGTGAGGACACGGACACGACACAGGAAACACTTTTATACTCTACAGTTCACGTCTTACTAGGGCTGGGACTTGACACGATTCATTTCGATTATTAAATAACTACACAAATATGGGCTGCGAGATCAGCAGGTGAGGACACACCACAGGAAACACTTTTACACTCTACAGTTCAAGGTCAAGGTAAACTTGATCATCCCCAGGGGGAAACGCAAGTGGCTTGCGAAAGCAGCATGACCATGGAGCAGTGCGAGGTTAGAGCCTTGCTCAAGGGCACATCAGCCATGGAATGAAATGGAGAGTGGAAGGGTAGGATTTGAACCGGCGACCCTCTGATCTGAAGCCCATCTCTCCTTAACCACTAGGCCACGGCTGCCAACCACTAGGCCACTTCTTACACTTACTGTTAAACTGTTTCACACGTAACTGAATAGTAAATGAGGAAATGTAAGGATTCTTGTTGATCGTGCCGCTTTTTCTATAACACATTTAGCAGGTTTACACGACTGCATGGTGGTGGCAGCCTTAAGTTATGTGCTTTAGTTATGTCCCTTTTGCTCTGAGGAAGGACTGGAGGTGTGGGAATCAGTGCCGTTTGGCAGAGACATAATACTACACTAAGCCATAATATTAGGCCCACTTCAGACCGGCAGGCTGAGTAATGATTGCCAAGCCCAGTTGGGTCTGGTCGCGTGCGTTGGCTTGTACAGTCTTCCAGACAAGTGCATGCGTCAGGCCAAACCAGGCCCGAAACCCCAGCGGTTAGCCATCCAGCCAGCCACGCTTCCTAGCCATACCAGTTCTCATATCAAATGATGGGGGAGGAAAAAACATGCACACGGTTCTGTTTTTCAACACGTCAGCTGGTTTCGAGTGGAGTGTTCGATTTGGTTTGGTTTTGATGGATTGGCCAAAAGTGTACATGGAAAAATGCACTGTTTTCGACAGCAGGATGCTGTCAACTTGCATATCAAGCACATTCATGTACTTACTTGAGGAGGGAAAGGTTTTATTTTTCCTTTTTGCAGAACTGGACTTTGTTGCACCTTCTAACTCACTTGATTTGCGTCATTTTAAATGTGCTGATAAAAATTCAAAGCTATTTTTTGCAACTTCAATTTTAACTCTCCCAGGTGCATGGTCCTAGTTGTTCCCCCTCCCCCCCTAAAATACCTTCATACTTGAGTTGCCTGATATTTGGCAGAGATGCATCATTCCTGCGAGTGCACGCTTACAGTCCAAACCACCTCTTCTGCTCGCCTCTGCGGACGTAGTTTAGGTCAGCTAAGCACACAGACTCTCTCTCTCCCCCTCTCTCTCTCTCTCTCTCTCTCTCTCTCTCTCTCTCTCTCTCTCTCTCTCTCTCTCTCTCTCCTTCTCTTCTCTTCTCTTCTCTTCTCTTCTCTCTCTCTCTCTCTCTCTCTCCTCCTCTCCTCTCTCTCTCTCTCTCTCCTCTCTCTCTCCTCTCTCTCTCTCTCTCTCTCTCTCTCTCTCTCTCTCTCTCTCTCTCTCCTCTCTCTCTCTCTCTCTCTCTCTCTCTCTCTCTCTCTCTACTCTCCCTCTTCCTCCCTCTCTCTCTCCCTCTCCCTCTCTCTCTCCCTCTCTCTCTCTCCTCTGTGGATGCAGTTTAGATCAGCTCGCTGAATTCATTCCTCACTATCACATCAGTGCCGGACTGCAGTCCCTTGACCATGTCCATCACACCTCCTTATGTGAGCCAAACTCTGCTTTTCAAAACCCTGATCTGTTTGTGTGTGTTTGCGTGTGTGTTTGCGTGTGCTTGTGTGTGCTTGTGTGTGCTTGTGTGTGTTTGTCTGTGCGTGTGTGTGTGTTTGTGCGTGTGCGTGCGCGTGCGCGTGTGTGTCTGCAGTGCTGATGAGCTGCTCCTGACTGAGATGGTGTTCAACGGCCTCTTCAATGACCTCACGGCAGAGCAGGCCACCGCTCTACTCAGCGTCTTCGTCTTCCAGGAAAACGTAAGAATTCATCCACCATCACACTCGCTCTCACTTACTCACAGACTCTTTCTCTCTCTCGCTCTCGCTCTCTCGCATTCACACACACACTTGAATATAAACAAACAAACAAAATTTGGGGTTAATATAGGATCTGTGCTACTACCATACACACAAACACACAAACACACACACACACACACACTTTCTCTTCCCGTCATTGTGTGTGTGTATGAATGTGAGATCAAAACACAATCTCCTTGTGATCTCCCAGAGTGCTCTGTTCATCCACCATCACACTCGCTCTCACTCACTCTCACTTACTCACAGACTCTCTCTCTCTCTCGCTCTCGCTCTCTCGCATTCACACACACACTTGAATATAAACAAAACAAACAAAATTTGGGGTTAATATAGGATCTGTGCTACTACCATACACACACACACACACACACACACACACACACACACACACACACACACACACACACACACACACACACACACACACACACCCTCCCTTTCTCTTCCCGTCATTGTGTTTTGATCTCACATTCATACACACACACAATCTCCTTGTAATCTCCCAGAGTGCTCTGTGGAAGTGCTTGGCCCACCTCTGCTACCGTCAGCTCCTGCTAGCATGGAGAGCACTGTTGGCCCGGGCTATGTGGCCTTTTAAGGCCGTGTGTGTGCGCGTGTGCGCTTGTGTGTGCGCATGTCGTGGTCTGCACCAGAGGTCTGCAGAGGGAAGTATGAAGGAGTGCGGATTAGGGATGTGCACGAATATTCGAAGGTTCGAATATTCGTTTTCCTTTCGAATTTAGAATAGTCCTGTCGAATAAAAAAAATCCAGCCAGTAAAAAAAATCTGTGTTTGCCTCCCTTGCAGTGTTAAGTGACAAATGAAAAGTTCTGCAGGGTTGCATTAAATTAACCTAGTAGCTCCCCTGTATTCTAATTTCCCTGGTAGGTCTAGATAGATGCTCATCTTTCATTTCCAACACAGGCGAGTGTCTGAAAGCGTTCCGCCCCCCGCCGACACGACACACACAGCCAGGGAGAAGCCACGCATCTCGTGCATTTCAGGAATGGGCATTGGGCATTCATAAATAAATAGCTGACACTGTAAATCTGGTATTGGTGATGGTTTTGTAAACATGGACTGTCATCTGTAACTGTTCGGGAATAATGTCACATCAATTTGCGTCTGATTTGACCAGCGTAAACTTCTGCAAGGTAAGCTACTTGTAGCCAACGTCCGTGTCAACAATGGCAGGTTATTTCAATACAGGTATCTCTAAAACGCTAATAATGATAAGCTAACAAACGAAGTAAGCTAGCTGAGTACTCTTAGCTGAGGCGATTTTATTTGGCTCACTACACTATAATCTGCAACTATTTGCTGGTCGTTTCATATGGCGTTGCTTCGGATTTGTGAAACAAACTTTGTAAAAGCCACCCCTGTAGCCGTGTGAATCGGGATACTGTCTGTCAACAATGTCAATTGCTAACTAGTTCTAATGCAGCCCAACTAGCGAACAACTGTTCAGTGGGGATTACTTTGCCGTGCCACGAGAATGGAAGGAGGGGAAGGGAATGATACATATTCCTCGTCACGGACGCACAGACCTCTTCCAGTGAACGTGCTGCTGGACGTTCAGAGGTGTACACTCGACAGCATTTTCTAGCTATTGCTCCCCCCTGGTGCTGTAGATGGAAGGCCACTGTAAATAAGTATTGAACTCTTTATGATATGTCGGCGGAATTTAGGCTACATCATGTTTCAAGGGATGACGGTGGGAGTCCCTCAGTCAGCAAACGCACGTCTTTTTTTTTTTTTTTTCGAATTTCGAATAACATTCGAATAGTGGCCATCGAATTTCGAATAGTGTTTTTGGCAGAAATGCACATCCCTAGTGCGGATGAGCCTCTCCCTCAGGTTCCTCTAACAAATACTGAGGAATTCACAACCCCTTCCTGGCCAACAGCACATCCCTTGGCCAGGACAAGACTATATATGCACGCACACGCACACGCATACACACGCATACACACACACACACACACACACACACACACACACACACACACACACACACACACACACACACACACACACACACACAGTTGTGCGCTCATTCTATCTCTTAAGCGCTCTGTCCCTTTTGCGTGTGCGCTCTCTCTCTCTCTCTCTCTCTCTCTCTCTCTCTCTCTCTCTCTCTCTCAATCAATCTCACTCTCTCTCTCTTTTGCTCTTGCATGCGCGCACACAAAAAAAATCATTCTCGCTCTCACGCTCTTTTGCTCTCTCACGCTCGTGCACTCATTGTCCATCTCAATCACGCACTTGCTGTCTTCTACCGGTTTTGCAATTTAATTGGAATGTTTTATTCTGCAGACATCACTGAAGTGCACGCGACAAACTGAAATGCCCTTTGATTAGTCCATTTAGATTTTGGCGTTTCTGCATTCTTGCACCGGCTCCAAAGGCCCTCTAGTCTCCTCTCCTCCTCTCCTCTCCTCTCCTCTCCTCTAGTCTCCTCTCCCCTTCTCTCCTCTCCTCTCCTCTCCTCTCCTCTCCTTTCCTCTCTTCTCCTCTTCTCTCCTCTCCTCTTCTCTCCTCCGCTCTTCTCCTCTCCCTCTTCTCTCCTCTCCTCTCCTCTAGTTTCGTCTCCTCTCCTCTAGTCTCCTCTCGTCTCCTCTCCCCTCCTCTACTCCTCTCCTCTCCTCTCCTCTCCTCCTCCCCTCCCTCCTCTCCCATCTTCTCTCCTCTCCCCTCCTCTCGCCTCCTCTCCTCTCCACCTCCTCTCTCCTCCTCTCCTCTCCTCTTCTCTCCTCTCCTCTCCTCTCCTCTCCTCTGCACGCTTCTCTCCTCTCCTCTCCTCTCCTCTCCTCTGCACGCTTCTCTCCACTCCACTCCTGCAACTCAATCAGCAGCAGTACCCTCGATGTGCAGCTGTCCCTCAGTGGCAGTCAGAGGGATGCAAGCAAGCACACAAAAGGCCTGTATGTGTGAGAGAGTTTGAGAGAGGGAGGGTTTGTGTTTGTTTGACAGAGGTTGTGTGCGCGCGTGCGTGCGTGCGCAGGAAACCATGTGTGTGTGTTCCTGTTTGTGTACGTGTCCGAGAGACTTTGTGTGTGTGTGTGACACCATAGACACCAACTGAGTTGGAAAACAGAAGCGTGAGTTAGTGTTTGAGGGGACAGCTGTCGCTCCCTGTCAAGCGCCTGTCAGTGTCAACCTCCCTCAGAGAGAGAGGGAAAGAGATGGAAAGAGTGAGGCGGGAGAGAGAGAGAGAGCGAGAGAATCACTTTGTTTGTGTGAGTGAGCGGGAGAAAGGGGACGAGCGAGAGAGGGGTTGTGTGAGAGGGAGGGAGGGAGGGAGGGGGTCAGGGTAGTTTGAGTGAGTGAGTGAGTGAGGAGTTATGGACTGATGGAGTGAAAGTGGAAAAGGAAGCTGAGGGGAAAGTTGGCCGGCCGTCCTTATGCCTATTTAATTAACCTCAGAGTTGCAGTCCTCCACCCTCTTACTACACACACACACACACACACACACACACACACACACACACACACACACACACACACACACACACCACAAAGGAGTCCCCCTTGTCACTCGTGTGTAGGGCATTATCCCTGCCTGCCTGCCTGCTGGCCAGCTCTGTGTTCTGCGTTGTCCGTGCCAAATAAAGAATTGGGTGAAAGAGCATGTTCAACGATCACGGCAAGCGCTCCTCCACACAACAGTACTGTCAGTACTACAGCCCAAACTCATTTAACCTCCTACAACAGTTAAAAAGCTGAGGCTGGAAGGGGCACAAGACACATTTTATGGACATCCCGCTTTCAAAAAATCTTTTGAAGAGGCAAGATGCTAAGCAGCAAGATGCTAGGAGAGGCAAGATGCTAAGCAGCCAACCACATGAGCTCGTTTTTTTGACAGATCGTTTCCAACAATCAGTGGTTGAACAGTGCGCAGCCAGGGATTGTTTATAAATGGTAAACCCATGTTACACCCAAATTGACAAATACACAAATAACCAAGGTCACAAGTGAGGTCTTTCCTCC
>NC_085867.1:19605704-19618204 GCF_034702125.1 Engraulis encrasicolus | reverse complement strand
TTTGTTTTTGTTGAGCTGAGCGCTTCAAAGCTGGCTGGCTGTGGAGGTTCTGATGTCGGGGTGACCTGCAGGAAGGCAAGCAGCACATCAACATGGGCCACGGTACAGATACCGTGAGCATTCCCAATTAACCAAGCAATCTGAAGAGAGGGCCAGGGAGGACGACAGTTTTGATTACCTCATTCTACTTCAGTGGTTCTCAACCTTTTTGAATAAAAACCCACTGGACTTCACCATAAGCCTGCCAACGCCCCCCTTAGTATTAAAACAATAAAATGGACTAATGCCTTCCAATGGTAACTAAGCACCGCCCCCTCTCAGCTCTATTCTTCTCAACGCCCCCTTGGGCTCCCCAGTGGCTCATGGGGGGCTGTATAGCCCCCATTGAGAAACGCTATTCTGCTTGCTATCTGCCCGTGTTGCCTCCCCTGTCTCTCTGAGAAGACTCCAGGTCACCGTGACCCCTTGGGTCTGTGGTTAGCGATCCCCCACCTGCCCACTGCATTGCATGGCGCATGATCTGGACTAGTTCATAGACCTCCATGGACAATTCAATGGAAGACTCGAGAGATGTTGTGGAGGGAACTTCAGAGAGTCTAGGAGGCAGGTCTCTGCGAGAGAGGGGAAAAAAAGCTCCGCTATTGTTTTGCCGTTGAAATACCAGTTTGATTTTCCAGAGTCAAAGGAGTGTAGCTCAACTGTGCGTCGGTGGAAACCGGGGAAGCAACATTCTGTAGTGCTGAGTTTGTCATGATTCACACTCGTATAAGCTGTCAACACACTCACCCTCACCTACACACATGCAAAACTATAGCTTGAAGCGCCCAGCAGCCGCACTCTCTGACTAAAGGCCCCTTTGCTGGTTTCCCATGAAGTGATTTGTCAGCAATGTTGATGGAGTTGCGGAAATAGGCGTAGCTCAGTGGGGTACTGCTCAGGGCTGGACTGGGAGAGAAAAAGGGCCCGGGCACTTTTGGCTTAAAGGGGACCCCTGGTAGGCCCCCTAGGTCCAGGGCCCACCGGGAAATGGCCGCTATGCCTGATGGCCAGTCCAGCCCTGGTCCTGGTCCTGTTCCCCGGGTTTGCTCTGTCTTGCCACCTCTTGGCTTGGTGCTCAGCCATTAGTCTTGTATTCCTCCAGCTTGCTAGGATGAGGATCTCTCTCTCTCTCTCTCTCTCTCTCTCTCTCTCTCTCTCTCTCTCTCTCTCTCTCTCTCTCTCCAAAGTGTGTGTATACACGGAACAGTGCATGTATTGATTTTTTGTCAGGTTTGTGTGTGCTGTTGGCATGCACAGACATGAGTGTTTTTTGTTTCGATGCGTCTCTGTGAGGTCTTTAGAATATGTAGTCCAAAGTCTATGTTTGTGGCAACATACAGTATGTGATGGAGCAGATATATATGACGGCTGTATATTTTGAGCGTATCAGATTGCACGCACGCACGCACGCTCGCGCGCGCTGTGTGTGTGTCTCCTATTCTGACTGACTTGTCCTCCTCTGCCTTCCTGTAGGGAGCATCATTCTCTGAGTTTGCGTGTGTGAGTGTGTGCGTGCGTGTGTGCATCCCATCCTGACTGCCTTGTCCTCCTCTGTCTCTCCTGTAGGGAGCATCATCCGCTGCATGCGTCGTCTGGAGGAGCTCCTGAGGCAGATGTGTTCGGCAGCCAAGGCCATCGGCAACACCGAGCTGGAGAACAAGTTCGCACAGGGTAAGCAGCACAGCGCCACGCCGCACCGTGCTAGCCTGGTCTTAACATGTCTTCATACTACTGTCAAAAACTATAAGACATTGCAAGCCAGTTAAATGCAAGAAAGGAAGTTTCCCTGCTGCCTTGCGTTTGCAAGTTCCCTCAAGTTGAGTTCACACTTAAGGCAGCAGGGCAACTTATTTTTTACGTTTAACTGGCTTACAATGTTTTACAGCGTACAGACAGTGTGTCTGGAACTGTCGAATTGAGCACCAATAACTGTTGGGAGAGTTGTGAAATGCAGAGTTTGAAATGTTTTCATCTTGTGTTCCCCAATCTCTACCATTTGGTCTTGACGTGTAATGTGCCCCATATGTAAACTGAGACGTCCTTCACCCCCCTCTTGCGTCCCCATGCGCTGAGTGGCGTTGTTGGAAAGCAGCTTTTGTAATCTCCACCCAGAAGACCAAAACCGAACCAAGTAGCGCGCAGGGAAATGAGAGCTGAGCGGAAGCTTACGGATGACGATGCAGAGCCCAGTACAGTCCAATTGGGCGTCATTGGAGATGTACATAATGTTAGAAACTACAGAATTGCTCCAACACACTTTTGAGGGAGGAAAACCCTGCACTTTGGAACTCCAATCACCTTAATCTTCAACAAGTTTACACGGGTTAAACATAGAGCTCTCACAAGAACTGCCATTCAGAACACACAGCCCAGAATAGACCAGTGGGGATTTCATCTTGTATAGGCCACACAATCAGTTAGTGCTTTGAAGGAAGGAATGATCCCACACAAGGAAGTTTAAAGGTTTGTGTCTGTGGTTTTCCCCCTTTAAATCACCTTGACCAATTCTTACATTGCACAACTGCCCATAACATTGCGTCATACAGTCCAGGAGTGTCAGGTGCCTCTGCAGAGCTTTTAGTAAAAGTACGAACCGCATTTGCATTGCTAATGATGTAGCATTGCGTGCAAAGCCCTGTCGGATTTGGCACGGTACTGGCCATCGTGAGCCCAACTGAAACTTCATCAGACTGTTCAAAACCCAAACCGCCCGGCGAGAAAGGAATCTTGTAGAAATTGTTTGTGTCTCTTGACGCTGACTTGATCAAAGTCTCTTGGGCCGGCACAAGCTAAAATAAACGTACCAAAATAGCGAGGGCACATTGCTGAGCCGGCCCTGTCTGGCCCGGACCGGGTGAAACCAGCTGATAATGATCAGATCCCTCTCAGATCCAATGTCACGATGGGGAAGTGACATCCCCCCCGCCACAGATCGCCGGGATCGGAGTTCAGAGTCTGATCAAAAGCCAGCACCCTCTTGGAGACTAGAGGAAGAGTGGCGGCTGATTTATGGCCTGATTATTTATAATAAATATTCAGTGCCGGTTTATTCATGAGTGCTTGTTTGGGGAAATGTTGTCTTCCCCTGTCTGATCCCTGGTCTGATTTGGTCAAGGTACCCTTTGTTGTCCCAAGGTTAATAATTGTAATAGAGTAGTAATACATTTGTTGTACAACGCTGACTTGTATCATTACTACAGTATTAATACTGTAGTAATGATACAAGTACAACCCAAATGGCTCGAAATGTGCAACCCAAAAGACTGCAATCCTGACCTTACTGAAGTTGTCATTTCATTGACACTGCTGCACTGTACCAGTAATAGTCTCTAACACTGCAACAAAATTACTGCCATTTGGAATTGTTCATATATACATGCACGCATGCACGAACTTTGGCCTCAGTCTAATACTGGTACTGGTAGGATTGTGATTAACGGTGGTGACTTGGTCCCATCAGGCCTTGGCCATGTCTACTCTGCTTGTTAAATATCTGAGGATGAGGTCAAACATGCAACAAAGATTGTGGAACTGTCTCAGGAGGACATTTTGAAAAACACAACTAACATGGCTTTTCCCCCGTTCTACTTCTCTCTTCTTCTCCTCTCTCTGTCTCTGTCTTCAACAGGTATCACTAAAATCAAGAGGGACATCGTCTTTGCTGCCAGTCTCTACCTCTGATTCATCTCCAGCCTCCTCAGGACTCCTTGTTTCTCGATTCTCCTCAATGTTCCTCCTACCGTATTGTTCCATGCGTTTTAGATCATGATGCTTCACACGATGACATTGAAATGATTTGGATGTTTATTTGTGTTAATAAGCATAATGGCTTTGTGGTTTTGTTTTTTTCCATATTCTTATAGAAAGCGCAACATTTTTTGTACATACACTTTTAAACATAATTTTAATTAAAAAAAACAACTGCAAAGTGATTTTTTTTTTCTTCATACAGATAAAAAAGGTGTTTTGTTTGTTGTCAAGATGCATATAGAGAGTTCACTCTTCATATTAGTTTTTTTTAAGAGAGGAAAGAAAACGAAAACAAAAAAGCTGTGGTAGCAGCAATAGCAGCAGTCCAGCCAAGGCAACACGGAACAAAAACAAAAAAAACGACAACAGAACAAAAAAAAGACAGCGTCTGTAAGGGAAAAAAGTCAAGCGTCCGCCACTCGGAAGAGAAGTTCCAAGCAGATACATTCACAGGTTCTCCCTCAGCAGTGGTCCACCCCCTTTAGATATATTCTTTTCTTCATTTCTTTACTTTTTTTCTTTTTTCATTTGGTTTTCCTTGAGAGTTCTCTTTTTTTCTCTTTCTTTAAAGTGGGTGCATGATGTAGATCTCCTGTACCCCTCCAAAAGGATCAGTGGTGTCAACAAGATAAGCTTTGGTTGGTTTTGCGTTTCCCCAGGCAGGCTGGCAGGCGGCCGCACAGGGCAGGGCGGGCGTCTTAGCTGGGGTTGTCGTAATGGTTTCCGTTGGTGGGGGTCTCCTGCAGAGTGGTGTGGGGGATCTCCGCCTCCTTGGCCGGCTCCACGCTCTTCTTGAAGAAGTCCGACACGACGAAGACCTGCGAGGGGGGAAAGTCCATTTGTCAGCAAGCAGTTCAAATGTTCAACTCCGTACACTTGAAATCCTTTTTTTTTTTTTTTTTTTTTTTTATATAAATCCATGGCAGAATTAAGATAAGTTATGTTTTGATTGGAGTTTTTGATTGAGAAGGCCACAGACTTGATAAATACTTGATGAAATCAATAGTCAACTTTTGGAGAAATTTTCCCTCTCAAGTACTGCAAACGTTTTGAAGGGATCCTTATTAGTCTGTCAGTCACTACGTTTACATGATGTTTTATAATTCCAAATTAATCATTCAGAATTTTACTATTTCCATCGAGTTTACTTTGATCTGTCATTTAATTCCGCATTGAGGGTTTACAGGACGTTTTCAAAGCAGAATTGAGCTTTATTCTGCATTAAAGGGAGTTAATTCGGAATTTAAATAGTCATGTAAACGTAGGGACTGTCCTGTTTCTTATTGTGGATTCAGTATCTGGCTTTCTCAGCTTTGGGGGCTTCAGTGGCCCATGAGAAGACCTCATGTTGTCCCTGAAGAAAACAAGAGATTCCAAGAGTATATCTGGGCAGCAGTATCTAAATTTAAAGTCATACGGTTTTCCCAGTTAGCCCTCCATAAATACATTCCCAATCTCAGGGATATCAGTGTGTTTTTCACATTGGAACATGTAGGGGGTTTTCCAGTTCAACAAGATCAGTGACTTAGAGATGTATACCCATTAAACCCCCCTTCATAGTATTCCCATGGAGGACTAGATTGACAGATAAACAGTGCAATGTACACAGATTTACAGTATTTCCTGCATGGGGAAGAAAGTACATCAGGGTTTTTTTCCCCCAGGGTTTTTCTTCCCCCTGCTGAAATACATCCATGCAATGTGATCAAATCTATGTTTCTACTTGTATTCATAATGCATGGAAGGGGGCAAACTCCATGTTTTTCCTGTGTGTGGAATATTTATCATGCATGTATGCATATCCAGCAGCTCCGGCGGGTGAGTGAGTGTGGTTGGAGGGAGTTAGTCAGTGGGTGCACGTCAAAGTACTTCCTAATGTCCTTCCCTGTAGCCTTGACACGAGGCTTGACATCAGTTTTTATGCAATGGCAGTTTCCCAATGTCTAGTGTGCGTCCTTCGAAGTGTATCAGCCTTCGTTATCACGCTTAGTGATTGCATACCCCGCAGAGTTCACCCAAGAGTATCAAATCACTGGGAGTGACTAATAAGGCTGACACACTACCAAAGCCATAGAGGTAGAAAATACACTAGGGGGGATACGGCAATTCACGACAGTAACGGAAACGGCAGCTGCCACCGCCATTGGCTATAGGTAGGTAAGCTCTTGACAGCCCATGTAGATGGTCAGAGGACGACCCGTTTTCTGAACAATACAACTAAACAACCCCAATATTTGAAATGACTATCCATTTCTACACATATCACGGAACTTAGTGAAAAAATAACAACGCTAATGATTTCGCTAGCTCTTTGATCCAACATTTAAAATATTGACCGTGTGTAATGTATGCATACAATTTCATTGGAAAAAGTAGTTTTTGTTTTGGTCAGATGCGGCATCAGGCTCCAGTCACTTCCTAGATCAAGGCTACCTACAGTGAATGGCGGCCGGGAGTTGCCACAAAAAAGGGGGCGGGGTCACCTCTAGTGTTCCTCTATGACCAAGGCTCATACACATCAGAGCCATCTAATAACAGAGTTGCGCAAACCGGGGACCAGGAAGTCGGTTGGTGATGTGATTCGCGTAGATTAAAATGTTTCTTAACAGTACACTTCTGTTCGTTGGAAACTAACACAGAACCATCACATACCAAACAAAGATTAAGTACAAACAAATTACATGACCTTTACCACATTTTCTGTGTTATACCGCCACCTCCTGGAACTAAGTAACTTCTAATAGAACTAAAGTCAATGGGGATTTCCATGTTAACTCTCCGTGAGGCTCCATGAGAGCCGCCATTGCTGTGGAAAGATTGGTCCATAGAGGTCTATGGGAGTGGCGTAACTCTGATATTAGATGGCTCTGATACACATAGAGGTAGAAAATAACACTAGAGAGGACCCCGCCCCCCTTTTTATGGCAATCTGTAGCGGTCATTATCTGTAGGTAGATCAGAGCACTGGAAATTAACGGAGAACGAGGCTCACCTCTGTCAAAAATGGCTTAATCATGTGAAAATGTCCACCAACACACTATACAAGGACAATTAGTTGAAGTGTGTTGCTAACTATGTTCATAAAAGACATTATTTGATTTTTAAATGTATTTTATCGACTCATATCATTTTAGTGGATATTTAGCCTGCCATTTCAAATCTGGTGTTTGATTAATGTTACTTCATATTCACACAGTTTTAGTCAATTTTTTGACAGAGGTGGGCGTGTTCTCCATTGCTTGCATTGCCCGAAGGTACCTACACTACCTACGGAAGTTAGGAAGCTCCAGCTGCCATTTCCCAGTGCTGTCGCAAATTGCTGTGTCCTCTCTAGTGTTATTTTCTACCTCTATGCTCATACACTTGGCATTGAGAAATACATTAGTGGCCATCTTGTAAAAACACAGTTCAAAGGTCAATGTTTCATTTGCAATCTGGATTTTGAAAAAAAAGATGAAAGATAAAAAAAAAGATGCTCTGCCTACGTTTACCGCAGGGAAACTTTGTTCTCTCGACAGAGGCGGGCTAAGGCAAGCAACAACCAACAGGGTAGGACAGGAGGAACCAGTTTGAGTTGCACCCTTAGACCAGCACCCAATGAGTGAGGGCTTGGTGCTTAGCGCAAGAATGGTGTACGCATTATCTAGAAGGTCTGAGTGTGTGGGTGCTTAGTGCTTACCACAAGGATGGCCATGAGGGCTCCCTGGATGAGTCCGGTGAGCACGTCGCTCCAGTGGTGCTTGTAGTCAGAGACGCGCGACAGGCCCGTGTAGACAGAGGCGGCGATCAGGAAGAACTGCAGCGTGGGTCTCAGCAGCCGCGCCCAGTCAGCCTGCAGACGCGCCTGCAGATACAACTGAAATGGAGAGGGAGAGATGAGGGGGTGCCATTAGCACTTTAAAACACTTCACTGCAGATACAGCAAAATACTAAATTATATGAAGGCCTCAGCAGCCTCGCCCATTTCACCTGCAGATACAGCTGTAATGGAGGAGACAGTCAGTACTGCATACAGCTGGAATAGAGAAACACACTGCAGATGAGCCTGCAAGTACAGCTGTGAAGGAGGAGAGACAAGACCACTCAGGAGATGGTGATACAACGTAGTGGAGGAGAGAGTAGGGGTGGTCAGTACTGTACTACAGGTGGCACTGTGATGGAGCACAGACACATGAGCAGTCAGTACTGTACTACAGGTGGCGCTGTGATGGAGCACAGACACATGAGCAGTCAGTACTGTACTGCAGATACAGCTGGAATGGGGGAGAGACAGGGGGTCTTTCTCAAATGCTAGGCCAGTGTCCTTCCAAGTGTATCAGCCTAATTAGTCACGCCCAGTGATTGGATACTTTTTGGTGAACTCTATAGAATATCCAATCACTGCGTGTGACTAATAAAGGGTATCCAATCACTGGGCGTGACTAATTAGGCTGATACACTTGGAAGGACACTGGCCTAGCATTTGAGAAAGACCCAGGGGACCAGTCAGTAGTATACTGCAGGTCCAACTGTGATGGAGGAGAGAGAGAGGAGGAGCAGTCAGTAGTATACTACAGGTCCAACTGTGATGGAGGAGAGAGAGGAGAACCAGTCAGTAGTATACTACAGGTACAACTGTGATGGAGGAGAGACAGGGGACCAGTCAGTAGTATACTGCAGGTACAACTGTGATGGAGGAGAGACAGGGGACCAGTCAGTAGTATACTGCAGGTACAACTGTGATGGAGGAGAGAGAGGGGACCAGTCAGTAGTATACTGCAGGTACAACTATGATGGAGGAGAGAGAGGAGAACCAGTCAGTAGTATACTGCAGGTACAACTGTGATGGAGGAGAGACAGGGGACCAGTCAGTAGTATACTACAGGTACAACTGTGATGGAGGAGAGACAGGGGACCAGTCAGTAGTATACTGCAGGTACAACTATGATGGAGGAGAGACAGGGGACCAGTCAGTAGTATACTGCAGGTACAACTATGATGGAGGAGAGAGAGGAGAACCAGTCAGTAGTATACTGCAGGTACAACTGTGATGGAGAAGAGAGAGGAGAACCAGTCAGTACAGTCACAGCTGGTCTATGACAGAGAGACACACAGATGTCAGGACAGTGGTGAAACTCATATAATGACTTGGCCTCGACACTATGTTGCCAATCAATATTAATAGTAGTAAGCTGTTGCTTTTATGCAAAGCACTGTTGAAAATTGAAAGAAAAATGTCTGCACACTTAAATCCCCTTTGTGTTCTTTTTAATAGGCCAAGCTTTCGGTCTACTGACCTTCCTCAGGGCTGAACTGAGCCCTGAGGAAGGTCAGTAGACCGAAAGCTTGGCCTATTAAAAAGAACACAAAGGGGATTTAAGTGTGCAGACATTTTTCTTTCAATTTTACACAGTTTTTGTTTATGTTTGGCACCTTTTAATCGAGAGTGCGGTGTGATCCGGCTAAACACATGCAAAGCACTGTTGAAGAAATACTATTTTAGAACAAAGAAGAGAAAAAAGGACTAAAACCTCAGATCAGATCTCGGATAGCTTAAAGAAAACGTTCAAATGTCATGGTGACCAAGACACAGACCAGTGAGGCAGTAAATGCATACAGTATCCAGACAAACCCAACCTCTTTCCTCTTTCCTGCTGATGGTATGTGATTATAACAGTTGAAATACGAGGTGCTGAATATAAAGCCATGTAATAAAACGCTGGAAGGGATGGATTTTATGGGATCCAGCCATACGAAGGAAGAGGAAATATAATTCCATGCGTATGGTTTGCTAATGTGCAGCCGTGCGAGGCCACATGTGCACCGCTGCCCAAGGGCATGGCGTTGCGGTCTGGCGGCGCGGCCGCGGCTGCCTTTGGTGCTGGCTGTGTGGCCTTGGCTCTCTTGGTCAAGCCAGTGGCGCTCGCCTTTGGTTGGCGCTGTGTCTGGAGTGGACCCAGGCGTGTGCGTGTGTGACTGTGTGTGTGTGTGTGTGTGGCTCTACAAGTGTCTGTATTTTGTGGTGTTTGAGCCGTTAAATGTACTTCTGGCACTCTTGCTTGTAATGAGAAACATAGAAAGGTCCATCTGCAGCGTTATTTTGCATGTGAGCATAATGTTCATTTTCATTAAGCCTGATATTGGGTTTTTATTAGCTATGGCCAATCTGTTGACCTTTCACATAATTCCTTAAAATAAGACCAAGTATATTCTCTATTATTAGAGTGGAATTTACAAAGCTTCAGAGAAGCTTGACAGGAAACCACTTAAATTCAAATATGAATAAACATAGGTGACAAAATAAATTTGTTTCACTGTAGAGGTGACCAATCTTCATGTCTTGTACACAGGGATTTTTCATCGGCAAAGACTAATATATCAATTCATCCTTGGTCATTGACACATGGTGTTTGTCTCGGCATAGGTGTGCGCCTGACCCACACCCCATGTATTTCCCTCTTCTGTGTGGTCAAATCTGGTGTGGTATAAAAAGAGCAGCGGGATCAGAACAGTCCAGGGTGTGTCACTCACAGCAATGGAAAAGGACCTGCTGTTCTGTCATGTCTCTAGGGATTTTTTTTCAGCGGCTTGCGCAACTTTTCCTATGTGTGTGTCTACACTTTGACCCCGAGGACGAGTGGCCTCTCCATCATTAGGCCATAAAGGCCCCATTACGTCACCAGCAGCGATCAATGGCTCATCACTCAGTGATAAGAAAGGAGGGGAAGTGTTTGTCAATGTGTTGGGCCATAAATGAATGGTGTAGTACTGAACGGTCTGATCTGCAGTATGGTTGACTGGGAATCAGAAAACTTGATTTGTGCCAGCAATGGGGAATTCACTTCACAGTCATGAAGTCCTGGTTTTACCAGACAGACCACATTAATTACTTTGAAATTCATTTATGAAGTAATTAAAAATGAATGGCCTGGCCTATCAGGCTAGTATAGTATCACATAGAGGTATAGTCAAATAAGTAAAGAGTCAATACTATTTGAATATATAGCTTAATATAAGCACTGTGATTTCTACATCAGTAGCCTTACCATACCCATCAGAAAGCTTCTGCAAGATTATTTTCTCCCTACGCTACGCATGAATGTACAAATTTACTACAAGATTATGCAGCGACCAGACTAATGCACCAGAGGACTGACAGTATGAATTACGGTAAGCGTTTTGTCTTCCTGATTGGCCGGCTAAGTCTGTCTGGCCGTTGATCATTCCCCTAATGGAGGGAAAGGGAAGGGAAGGGAGGGGAAGGGAAGTACTCGAGCGCAGGCAGCAAATGAACTCAAGGTCGGCCTGCCTGCTCTGTTCATCATTGCTTGTCAGAGGTGGAGACGCTCAGGGCCAGATTAATGCACAGGCTAGATATGGCTGCAGCCTAGGGGCCCTCAACTGACAGGGGGACCCTGACTGGCCAGAAGAATTATTTATTTTTTTTATTTTTTTTAAAGCAGACTTATGATGAGATGCAATATTGAAAAATGCGTCTGTTCTGTTGAGCACAGGTAGTAGACATTTTATCATTGATTCCTTGCTCATAATTATGACACTGTGTCTATGCAACTTTGCCTTCTGGGGGGCCCACCGACACCCGTAGCTTAGGGGCCCCAGGTCATCTTAATCCGGCCCTGGAGACACTGAGGGGTCTTCTGGGAGATTAGATGAGCCCTCCTTAGCACTTTACATGCACAGTGAACACATGAAGCTGAAGTCACACTAGTAACTAAGGTTACGTACAGGGTGCGATTTGTTGAAGAACCCCCCCTACAAATCGCACCCTGGTTACGTATATCCTTTACAACTGATTGGTTGAGTGTCCCTAGTAACCCAATATTAAACTTCAACAAATTAAACTGTAACCAATGCTAATCTATGGTATTGACCTTGTTAGCTGGTTCAGATGATTGAGGTTCTTTTTCATTATATTCATTGTTTTCTAGTGTTTCACTACACATTTGAGCAGCCCAATGCGTGGATGGAAGTAACTGAGTGAGGCACAGTGCTTTGGGCCTGTGGGCTTTGCCCTGTTTTCAGGATATCCTGACCCAGAGAGAGATAACGTGCTGAAACGGACTCCTGTGTTCTCCTCCGCTGTAATCACAAGGCCCTGGGAAACCTCTCCCCTCCCCTCCATCCCCTCCTCTCCTCTTCCCCACCACCCCCTCCATCCCTTCCTCTCCTCTCCCATCCTCCCTTCTCCCCCTGCCCTCCCCTCCTCTCCTCTTTTCTCTCCTCTCTTTCCCCCTCCTCCACCTGCTATCTCCTCCTCTACTCTTCTATTCACCATCTATTCACCATATTAGGTAGCACATGAATCATTAGCCCACCATCTCCATGCAACAAAGCGTGCTTGCTTACCTTACAATAAAGAAAAGTAAATGTGCTGCTACTGTTCTATATAAATACATATATTTAATTGGATAATAAGAGAATGCAATTTGTAATTGATTTGTCCAACCAATGTGGTCTGCCTGTTAATGTGTTTTAAGCATTTTAAAACCTTGGTTACTCCCACTAGGACTTATACAAGAAATGGGAGTTGGCAACATCAGCATGCTTCTCCTGGCTGGGAGAGATGTGGACTACATTCCCATTTGGCCAATTAGGCCGCATAATTTAATTATGGTAGAGGGTAATAAGATAGGGGTACGCACGTCACAGGGAGGGAGAGAGAGAGAGAGAGAGAGACGGAGAGAGAGAGAGACGGAGAGAGAGAGAGAAGT